>NC_143014.1:418241784-418397554 GCF_055824585.1 Amblyomma mixtum | reverse complement strand
GCCTTCATAATTGCAAGCAAAGGCACCAGGTTTCAGAATTACGCAATTAATTTCTCAACTTTTTCAAAATCAACTGCGGCCACAGTTCTCTCGCTCTGTTTCTGCGTCCCGCTGTGCCCTTCTTCGTGCAGCTAACGGTAAATGAATTTGTATGGGCAACAAAAAAGGGTCGGAAAAGAAACGACGAGGGTGGGACTAGAACCCACGCGGGCAGAGCCCAATGGATTAGCAGTCCATCGCCTTAACCGCTCGGCCACCTCGCGGAACGGAGGCACCGGCCTTCATAATTGCAAGCAAAGGCACCAGGTTTCAGAATTACGCAATTAATTTCTCAACTTTGCAAAATCAACAGCGGCCACAGTTCTCTCGTTCTGTTTCTGCGTCCCGATGTGCCCTTCTTCGTGCAGCTAACCGTAAATGAATTTGTATCGGCAACAAAAAAAAGTCGGAAAAAAAAACGACGAGGGTGGGACTCGAACGCCATTATAGCGCTTGGAGGCTAGTTGACACGACATTATATAAACAAAAACAGCTCAAATCATTGGGCATACAAAAGAAACTGCGCTAGCCCAGTGCGCTTCCTCTTTGTGTCCAGCCCTTTGAGCAGTTCTTATAATTAAAAAAAAAGTGCCAAAAACGTAAATACAACAACTCTCGCTGTAAAAGCTTTTCGGGGTTGTTAAGACGGCGTTAGCGTCGACATCAGCGTCATCGATGGCGTCGTAACGACGAAGTAGAGATGAGATGTTGCGAGGAAAGAAAGAGCTTCACGCACAATGTTTACATGACCCGCGTTCAGTATTGAGAGACAGTACAGGACGATGGTGCTGTGTATTGGTCATTTTTACAACCAAGAGAGGGCGCTTAAATCATCCAACATGGCGGCGCTCCGAAGGACTACGAAGGAAAGGAGGTTTGTGATCTTTCTTCCCCTCTTGTTGCTGAGAAGGGGAAAACGTTGGCGACCGTGATAGGATGCAGAACGTGTTCAAGAGTGGAACTTGCTCGATCGTATTACTCGAAGACAACTACAGGAGTATTCAACTCTTTAATTACACGTTAAAAAAATAAAACAGAACGGAAGAACAACAAGAAGAAATTATTTACAGATTACTGCCTCCCAGAACGACCTGACGATACCTGCCACCGGTTCCCCCAAAGCAGAGTCTTTTTATCCCCATGTACCCGTCCTCAGTGGGAAAAGTAAGCAGTTGGATAATTTCCTAATTGTTCGTTCAATGAATGCTTGAGCACAGGACGACAAAGGAAATCAGACATGTGAAAGAAGATAAGCCTTCCCCATTCAGCACTACATATGTAATTGCACTCTCCACAAGCTTATAGCGAACATCCTCGATTGAGAGCGAGAGAAATCCTTTAATGAAAAAAAAAATTAGCAGGTGTTTAGAAATCACTCTTAGGCTACTGTGCGTGAGGAACGGAATTCGGGAGATAAATATGGAAGAAGAGCGGTGAGGATAAGGTAAAAGAAAAGAAATAAAAAGGGAGACGATAAAATGCGGCCATTAAATGCATACTAAAGTCATAGGCGAGTAATCATACGTTACGTATGAAACGATGAAGTGCATAGTCCGACAAACGTGCGAGTACTGTTCACTGCGTGAAGAATGCATGAGGGTAACATGCAAGGTGAAATGAGAGCTTGTCAATATGTTCAATTGATTTAAATATGCAAACAAAAAAATGGCTGAGGCATAACTTGGTTAAGCCTGGAGAATGCGAAGCATCATCGTGTCGCGTAATTTGGAGGCGCACAACCACAGCGACGGCGCGTGGTGGGCCCCCGTTTCTCCACTGTCGTGACGTCATCGTGTCACGTGGTGTGACGTCATGTATCACGTGATTTGGAGGCGCACAACCACAGCGACGGCCCGAGGTGGGCCCCCGTTTCTCTACTGTCGTGACGTCATCGTGTCACATGGTGTGACGTCATGTATCACGTGATTTGGAGGCGCATAACCACGGTGAAGGGCTGAAGTGGTAGCTAAAGTAGTATGCTTCGCATAAAAGTCCATTACTTGACCCTGTTGCCTAGGGCAGGCTAAGGGATCTAAAACACTGTCCATTGTTAGCAGTACTAGGGAGGGCTTCTCCTCGCTTTCCCAAGCTTCAGCATACTTGCGGACTAATAAAAGACAAGAATAGTATTCAGAAGAGGCTTGCAAAAGGGGCAAAAGCTTCAGACGTTTTCTAAAAATCTTTGAGGACATCTGTACGGAAGAACAGCTGAACAAGGGCGATTGGTCGATAATATTGCTGGCAATCCTCCCATGATATGTGGCCTGCGTACTAGCGCGCCTAACTGACGAAGATGCCAACAACTATCTGAAAGCTAAAAGTGCACTCTTCTGGTACATCAAAATTCGCGCAGAGGCTGATTTCAGATGCCATATTGACAGTCGGCAGCGTCCCCACTATAGCATCAGAGACAAACCTGGCAGCTGCGCTCGTTTGCCTGATGAGACGTCTGCTGCTCCGAAGGGCAACGATAGGACTGTTTTAGTCCTAAGAAGAAAGACCACTTTGACAGCGATGACAGATCATTTCGGTCGGAACCCTAGCAAAAAGAGCAAAACCCCGAAGGCTGGTATGGGTGCAAATTCTAGGAGAGAAGCAAGGTGCCAGAGGGCCATTTCAAGCCCACCGAACAATGTAGCCTCATCCTATAAGAGAGTAACGGTTGAGAATCCAGAGGAAAGTGTCGTTTTTTTTTCTCAGAAGAAGCTGAAAGAGGCTGTTGCTCTAAGTCGGCAAGATGGATTGGTGACACTAGAACGAGCCGTGTAGCTCTGCAGAAAGTAAAGTGCACACTAGTTCTTCAAAGCTCGCAGTATGCAGTAAGCCACTGGAAACTTCAGCTGATAATCTGGATTCAGGAGAGAAATCTGAATCAGAGCTGGAACAAATTGAAGAAGGGCTAAATGACGGTGTCATCAAACCGTAGAAAAACGAGCCAGCGGGCTCATAGAAAATCACAGGAGCAAATGATTTGCCAGAGTAGCCATCGCCTGGCACCGAGAGCGAGGCACAAGAGGATGGTTTGCGAGAAAAACATGGTTCATGACAAGCTGCAGGGCGTCTGTAAACCAGCTTCTGAAGCTGTGGCGAAGGCTGCTAGCTTGAATGGTACGAGCACTGCGACAACTGCAGAAGGTCAGTTTCAAAAATGCGGCAGCGCGCAAGGAAAGCCGAACCCGACGGTTTCGTGAAAAAGAAAAACTTTCCGGTCCCGAAGTTCGTGATATCGAAGGCCCGCCGCGCGAAATGTAACTGCAGCTCAAGAACTGGAGGCGCGCAGGACAGAGCAGCGGGGGCAGTTTGCGGATATCGGCCGCGCGCGAAGAAAGACAAACTAGACGGTTTCGCAGAAAAGAAAAAAGGACAGCTCAAGAAGCCTACAAGTTTGAAGGCTGCCTTTCCATGTATCCGCCCGAAATTGTCACCGCGGAGCTCATCAATTTACTAGCGTCGCAATGAAAGCTAAGCTGATTGTAGGCGTGCCCAGGCAAAGCGAAAGTTGCCTGCGTCATTGTGTAGGCAATACGGGACCTCTGCAGGGTAGTTGAAACTTGCCGCGCGCTACCTAGAACCATGTACACCTACCGCGTGAATAAGCGCCGCCGATATTGAGAGGGAACATTTAACGGGGGGGGGGGGGGATTTCCTCACCGATGGCAGGGTAAAGCCATTATCATCAATCCATCCAGAAGAGTACTCGCAGGCATTTCGTTCACACACGATCGGGCCCTCCTCTCACTCTCACCTTTCCAAACGATACTGAGGGTTGGAGACGTGCAGCCGGTTGTGGAACAAATCATGACCGCGACAGGCCTACACCTTTCGGCTTTTATCGGGTGTCGGCTGTTAAAGCTACTGCCGGGCGGCGATCGCGCAGGGCGCTGCTGAAGAACACCCTTTCGAGTCGCAACTCATGACGTTAGCAGATTCCGGGAATCAAAGTATCTGCTGTAGAATCGTTCAGCTCCGTTCAGCTGCAACGACTTTGCGGCGTCTTCCTGCCGGCGGACGAGCTGTCATGATCAGGCACCGACTTCCAGCCTCAGTCACGATGTGCATTCAGCTGTCAAAAACTGTCAGATATACGTCTGTTCGGTCTGTTTTGCTAGACTGCACAGCAAGGCGGACGTTTTGTGCGTAATATGGATCAACTGTTAGACCGTTAATTAACATAATAATTAACTTATGAACTTTTCATTTTTGAGATTAGGGACCAAAGTTATATTACGAAATTGATGGCCATCAACATCGAAGGTAAGCCCTGTTCTTAAATTCCCAAATCTCCAATGTGTTTTCTCTTAGGTTCACATGGAAGTTCCCATGCAAGGTTATAACAAGCCGTTAAAAATCTCGCGCGAGATCTTGTTGGTACCACGTGCAGAAAGGAAATGAACACTTTCCTATGCAAAGCCTCTCCCGCACTAGTAATCTACTCATCACGTGGCAACGCCGCGCCGTCATTGGATCACAAGGCCTGCTGCCGCACTGCCGCCGCGAAGGAATTCCAACTCGAGCCGCTCGATTCGCCACCGCCACTCGAAACAGGTATCCGCCCAGCGGCGGCGTGATCCGTAGGCGTGTTCGCTTGGATGTGAACGAGCGATTTAAACGCGATCTCACCGCATTAAGATTTGTCGGAAGGGAATTGGCTGCGCGTACGGCGCTCTTGCTGGGCTCCGGGACAGAAAGCTAGTGGTAAAATGACGATTTCGATGGCGTCGCCGGATTCCTCCGCAGTGTGCCCTACAGGGATAGATTTCTTTCCAACAACACGCTCGACCACCGAACCCGCGAAGAAGTGTCTTTAAAATCGATTTTCTTCGTGACTCCGCGAGCGCTAATCGTGTGTTATCACCTTAAATAAGAGCCCAATTTCTGACGGCTATCTTCACTTCGTTTCGTTGGTGGCGGGATGTCCCATTGCTGTGCGCTATACTGCTCGTCTCATTAACAGCCTGATTACTTTTGCTACTGTAGACATTGCTGTAGACCTAATCAGTTATTTAACTATCTTATTCACATTGCTAATTACATTGTCCACTTCACCGCTTTCAGGCTACCTCCGTTGTTGAGAACACGCTCGATTTTCTCCATATTAAACTTTCTTATGTGGGTTACCTTTCGCTTATTGATTAGACTTGATAGCTCTGCCAGTTCTATTCTATTCTGTCTATTCTGCGGTTAGAGGCTGTGGAGGCCAGTGTTGAGGTCGCCCAGGAGGCGACCACGGCCACGTTTATTTGAGGCTGCCTTAGAAGAGGTAGCGACAGAGCACCAGCGGCAGCGTCCGGCGAGGCCGAAGTCCAGAGCGTTCTCTTCTGCGCGAGCCGCGTTCTCCTGCACGTGCCCACCGCTTCGTCGTCTTCCCCTTGCCGAAGCGGTGGCGCTACTGAGGCCCCCACCCAGCACGAACGTCCGGTTTGTGCGAAAGGGACAGAAAACACGAGAGGAGAGGGTGGAACAAAAGAAAAATATAAACTGGGAACGAAAGGCCGGTGAGGTCAGGTCGGTAGTCCGGGAAGGCAGTCAGGCTGGAGAACAAAGCTCAGGCGGTCGAGCCTGGCTGCTTCGCAATGGTCGAGGGAGGCAGAAAGCGGAAGGCGAGGACAGGGGCAGCAGACATGAAAAGTCACCCAGTAAGCGTCGACGAGATGGTCGTAAAGCAGTCTTCAGAGAAACTAGTAGTGGTGGCAGTGGGCTCGAGGATGGCCTGAACATCAACCAACGTACAGATGTCCGAGCGTGTGAAGTGCGTCGCCCCAGCCGGCGGAGTAGTAGGTGCCGCCTGATACAGCAGCAGTGGTAGAAGCGGAGGCGATGGCGCAGTCGCTCGTGGCGGCGCAGCAACGGCATGGCAGGCGAAGGCGGAGTGAGCAACGGGAGGCTGCCATCTGATTGGAAAGCCAGGACTGCTTGGGTAGTGGCAGCGGTGGATGGAGGAGTAGGGCGCAAATCCGGCACGTGAGCGTCGGAAGGAACGGGGTGTGCTGGTGCTGCTACGACAGGCGGTGCTGGCGGGGGCCCGCTGAGGCGCGTCCATGTCGCATGCATGTCACCTCCGGTGACTGTCTCGTTTGGCGCAGAGGCAGAGTCACTTGCGAAGCCGCCAGATGACCAGGGAGCCGTGGGAAGCAGTGCGGGTTGCGCATTAGCAGCGACAGGGTCCTGGTGTGGCGTGCATGCGTGCCCCGCGACAGGAAGGACAGATGGGCTCACCGGAGAGAGGCATGAGGGGACCGGCGAACATGTGACGAGGAGCGGGGCTGCGCCGCAGGTCGGGGTACTTGCCGAAGAGGTGGGGCGCGGGTCGAGAGAGACCTCTTCTGGTGGTGGTCCCAAGGCAGGCACCACAGCTGGCAAGCAGGGCTGGGCAGGAGTCGTGGGACGGGTGCTCGCACGTGGATCGGCGTCTAGAGCCGAAGCTTGTTGTACCGCGTGGGACGCAGGACGGGGAAGGTTTGAGCCGAAAAACTTGAAGAAGGCGTCCTTCAAGTCATCGTAAGGGTGTTCACCCGGCGGCGGAAGGTCGAGCTGGGAAATGAGATCGGCGGGCAACTCCCTTTTCACGAGGAGGTACCGCCAGATCTGTGATCGGACGCCGTTGACGTATAGCTGAGCGTCCACTTGCAGAAACCAAACTACAGGGCTGTGCGGGCGGAACGGCCACAGCTGCAGACGTGAAGGGTCGAGAAGCTCGGGTGGCTGCCACTCGTCTTGAGCCAGGTCCTTGGCGAGAGGGCAGGAATTCGAGGGTGCGGTCGTTGTTAAAGCAACCGGGCCGGAGACGCTGGACTGTGGCGGAAGAGTACTGACCAGTGACGGTTGCGGCGTGCTGTTTCTGGAGGATGCAGCCGAAGACGAGTGCGATGCTGGTGCGGGCGCAGGCGCTGGCGGTGGCGAAAGCGAGTCCGCCTCATCATGGAGCGGCAGCGGGTGGTATGATGCGCCGTAGTAGACGAGGACGGCAGCGCGCAACTCGTCGTAGGGCCGGCATCCCGAGGCAGGGCAGGTGAGTCGGCAGAGGAGGTCAGGCGGGAGAATGTCGCAAAGGACTGCGTGTTTAAATGGCTGGATGGTAATGCCGTTCAAGTACATCGCAGCCTCCAGTTGAGCGAACCACCCGCCGACGCCTGCAGGCCGGAACGCTGGAAGCGGGGGGTTGAAATCCAGGTCTTGCCAGCCTGCCATGCTGGGACGCCGCTGGGATAGAAGGCGCGGCTCTCCGGGTCACCACGATGTGGAGGCCAGTGTTGAGGTCGCCCAGGAGGCGACCACGGCCACGTTTATTTGAGGCTGCCTTAGAAGAGGTAGCGACAGAGCAGCAGCGGCAGCGTCCGGCGAGGCCGAAGTCCAGAGCGTTCTCTTCTGCGCAAGCCGCGTTCTCCTGCACGTGCCCACCGCTTCGTCGTCTTCCCCTTGCCGAAGCGGTGGCGCTACAAGGCTTTCATCCTTTGGCATTTCTTAAGACCTTTCTGCTCCAGAGAGAGCTTTCCGGTATCCTGTCTAACCATCCTACAGTCTACTTCTACTGCGTACACCGTCATGATAGCTGTGGGATTTTCGTTCACTGATTGAGCATTAAGATCTTCGTACACGTTTAAAGCAGAATACCTGCTATGCAGCGAGATCCTTAATTTCTCTACTTTCCCTCTTACCGCTAACTCGCTGAAGGGCTTCCGCTTCGTTCGTTTTGTCCGTTCCCTTGTCAAGTATAGGCCTGTTCGAGACCTCACCATCCCGTGGTCACTATAACGCACCATTCCGAGAACCTACACGTCCTGCAGGATGTCAAGGTGGGCGCACAGCAGAGAGTCTATTTTATTTTTAGACTCACTATTGCGGCTCTTCCACGTCCATTTCTTGTTCTCTCCTTTGCGGAAGAAGGTATTCATGACCTCTAAATTATTTCTCTCTGCAAACTCTACCAATAACTCCGACCTGCTAATCAGAACCTATGCCACAGTCGCCCACTGTCTGCTAACCAGCCTGATCTTTGCCAACTTTGACATTGAAGTCACCCATCAGTACAGTACTATGTTTCTACTTTGCTCGTTGCCGATTCCACGTCTTCATCGAAGTTTCCGGCGATCTAGTCATCATGGCTGGATGTAGGCACGTAGGCCTGTAGCACAACGACTTCGTAACGCTTACTATGATTAATTACGATAACTGCCACCCTGTTAATAGTATGACACTTGAAAAGAAAAATCGCGTTTTTTGGTAGATAACGGACTGGGTTTATACACGAGGTTTAGATTCCAGGTGATCTCGAACATACTTCGAAGGCAGCGGAGTGTCGACGCCTCGCCTAACGTTTATTCTGACACCATTCAAACTTTCAACAATGAATGTGGAACCGACGTAAATACTGAGTCCTTTCGGGTGACAAATATAACATGGGACTGGGATTTCCGTGGTTCAACGCCATGTTTGTCTAAACAAGGAAAACATTCTCTAAAATTGACATTTACACAACAATGCTACCCCACCTCACGATGTAAGACTATCATCCTGTGCATCCACGCCAATTTACCCTTCAATGTATTCTGGATTGGTTAGATATGTTATTGTGCGTGTGCGTAAAATGTCTACTTCACCGTACGTCAGCACTTTCTTTCACAAGCTGCACACCAAGACCTTGCCAGTGAAGACACGGCTTCAGAAAAAGGGGATTTTTAGTTTCGTCGGTTAATTGCCGTCTCTGTGACGTTCCAAAGACACTTCAGCAATGCTTCATTAATTGTAAAGATCCAATATTGTTTTCGAATGCCCTACAGCGGAAGAAGCGGATTAGACTTTTCATAGTGCGCGGTACCTTACTGCTTTGCCACATGTTGACGAACCCCGAAAGATGTCCTAACTGGACTACACAGCTTATGGAAAACTCCCATGAAAAATTGGTATTGTAAATTAGTTCTTTCTACGAAATCTCATTTAAGCCAAATGATTGCTTCTCTTCAAGGACTCTATCGCCACACGAATTTCTAACCACAGTGCGCTTCCCTATTGGTGGCAGGAATAGCTTTGCCTTCTTACTATAGTGATTCGCTTCCTCAAAGTGCTTGGTTTTCGGGTGATTTTATACCGATAGCGGGAGTCTTTGTGAATAGGTCCTGTGCCCGGAACTTTGTATTACTGTAATAAATTGCACCGCAGCGGAGTGATCTAACGCTACACCCCACAGACAGTCTCAGATTGCTACCACAGCGTATTTTTAACGCGAGGGCATTAGTGGCCCGCATGTCGGAACAAACTGTCCAGCGTCGGCGTTGGCGACCGTTTCAAGCCTCGCAGTCAGCAACCGGCCGCTCCCGCAACCTGGGCCACCTAGGTCATGTGACCTTGTGGTGTCATCACAATCTGCCGGCGGGATTGTGAGCAAACTGACCATTCTGGCAGGTGCCAGTTAAATTAATCATTGGTCGCGAGAGGCAGCTTGGAAAGAACAACCTGGATCGCACACGTCTCACCGGTGGCAGCAGCTGTCATCGTGTGGCAGTGGCGCATCGCATAACCGCTGCACCACAGCGCTAGCACCGGTATCAGGGCTCCCACGGACATATTAACGTAAAGTTGAGAATGACCTATTGAGCATATATGGACATTAACCCATTAAAGCTATCGCGTCATACCCTTAAGGCGAGCTTAAGTGTCCCCTGCAGTTTTTTGTGTTCCCGCAAAAGGTACAGCCGTTAGTTTCTGGTCATGCGTCACGTGATGGCAAAGCAAGGGAACTAGACCGCTGTTCTAAATTTTTGGTAACGCGCTCATGCTCGTTGTCAACGGCATCATCCATTTCTGAGGCCCTGACGCAGATGAGAGCGGGGTGGGGATCGCTGGGCAGAGCATACGTGGCCGAGAATAAGTGTGCCTCATCTGCCAAGCGTGAAATAGAGCAAGTGCTCGTATAAAAAACATGAGGCAGAGCGGCCGATAACGCATAAAAAGCGTCATCTTTAAGCGTGAAGAAATATCACTGTTCAGTAACAATGCCAAAAAATCAGCAAACGCGCGCGTGTAAAGTGTGAATTTTGCCTGGCACGTACTTTATTCATTTCCGGAGTCCCTTTAGGCGCGGAGTGGCAGAGTTGTGTGTTCAGTACTTCCGAGTTGGGCTGGTGTGAGCTGCGGTCTGCTTGAGCGGTGCGTTCGCTCCCAGCCCCGTCCGTGGATGGTGGGTTCTTCGGGGGCCGCAGGTACACCACAGGTACAGCAGCGAGGGAGGGAAGCTGTTCTGCGTAGCCGACCGAGTCTTCTTCGGCGCCCACCGTTCCGTTCCAGGGCTCATGCTGTGACGAAAGTAGCGCAGCGCTCGTGCCACAGAGTGCATCAGTTGCACTGAACGCTCTATGCCGCTGCCTGCACTTGATAGCAGTGCAAAAGATGGAGCCGACTTGGCAGGCTATGCATACCACGTGACCAGCGCGGCAAGCAAGGCTTTCAAAATTCTCAAATCACTGCTGCTAGTTGATCCACAACCATGGTCAGTAGTTTTGCTTTCGACGGGATGCTTTGGCGAGCCGGCGAACACAGAGTAGGCCACCGATGCGGGCTTGTCCGCTGGTTACTTACTATTTCAATAAAAAGTTATAGCATATTCTTAGCGTGTTCACGTTACCGTGACAGCGTTACCAGACGCCGCACTTTTCAGTTAGCGCTGCGCACCACAGGGCCGCATTTTATTGCATTTTTGGGTCTGCGTATACTTTCTCGGGCGGTGTTATGAAGGTTGAGAGGCGCTCTCATCTCCGCGCTTACTTGAAGCACAACCTCTTCAACTCCGAAGGTAGTTTACGGCGCCTCCTCGTTCGCTATAACCGAGAGGTGCGGACAAATTTTTTGGTTGTATCTGCGGCGCATTGCTATTGCTCTTATGCATATTTTAACGGTAGCGCCGTGCCCGTTCGTAATAAGCAAGCGTTCGTTATGTCTGCGGCCGTTATAAGTGGGCTGGACTACATCCGCTGATTTCGCTTTAATACACTGGCATGAAAAAGCTGGGTAAGCTACAGATATATCGGTAAAGGAAATAATGACCAATCACAACCTTTGTCATTTGCTTTGTGGACAGGTCGTACTGTTATTCAAAAAAAAGCGAATAGTGAGGAAACCGAATGTATCAGCATAAAGTTCTGTCACGACCATGCCCAGAAAAGACAGACGAGCACTTCGTCGCCTATTTAGCACAGTGGCAAGAAAGGGGTTGTTTTGTAGTTTTGAAAATAAATTCTATGAAACAAGTTTGTGGAAAAATGGTGCACGGCTGATTCACCAGACTCTATCAAGGGCCCGAAAAATCTGTAGATGCACAGGCTCCCTTTGCAAAAGTTACAAAAATTCTATGTAGTGCAAGCATACCTTCTTCCAAGCAGAATGCTGAATTTGCAAAGAATGGTGCAACGCAACATCCCAACGAAGATGTTACCAATTGGAGTCTGTGCAGAAAAGAAGCGTTGTCAACCCGTCTAAGCGTGCCTTTTTATCGTACTGTTCTAATCAGAACAAAAGAAGTTGACGTCATCATAACAGTCTAAAGTAGTAAGTTTTCACTGTGCTAGCGAGAAGGTACGATTAGCTGTGCTTTTGAAGGTACTGAGCTATAGGGGCTCGCGATATATAACGCGAGTCTCAAAGGTGATTTAAGTAAAAATGTTTGGTAAGCTCTGGATAGGGAGAGCCAGAGCTCCCAAGAGGCTCTCGTTTGGTGGGGGAAAGGCGGTTGAAGGGTTCTCGCATATTTTCGTACCATATAGGAAAGGAGGGGGGGGGTTGACCGGCAAGTCGGTTTCGGGGTGACGGAAAGGTGTCTGTCTGTACCCAGGTGCCGATAGATGACAGCTTCGTTCCTCATTACTGCGCGGGAACGTAGAGGCCACGTGCGGCGGTCATCTCGCCGTCCGCGTAAGTGCACTGCGTACGAGTAATTCCCGACTGACTCGAGCTTCAGGATTACCAATTACTCGCGCAATGGGTTCTCCGAAACTGCTCAAGCTAGAGGGTTTTGTAGATAAAAAATCCAGCGGCTTTTCGCCTTATACCTAATCAAACGCATTATAGCGCACACATTCGATATACAATTTCAAGTTCATTTCGTTTTGTGGCTCTTGCCTTAAATTCGCCTTTTTTACGCGGAAAATAAATAAAGTTGGTAAAGTGAGAACATCTCACAATAAAAAAAAATGATATTTTATTCTGTATTTCGATGGGCCAGAAAAAAGTAACCAGCATAGCAAGGTTGACTAAAACCCATCTACGTTCTAAATTTATTTTTCCTGAACCCGTTTGAACCGGTTCAGGACTGTCCGAACCGGTTCGAACCGGAACGGAATGCCGCTCTGGAGCTGAACCCGGAACTGAACCCGAAAGGCGTGAACCCGAACCTGAACCGAACCCAAAAAATTCCGGTTCTACACCCTGCTGGCATGATATCCCGTTTAGCCTTCTTGAACGCTGTTTTCTTTCCTATTCGGAATGCCTATCTTTACCCGAGCTGAGGCAGCAGCGCTAGCAGCACAATTTCAATCAAATACGCTGGCATTAGGGGGTATGTGGGTTGGATTTCACTAGGCAGTACCCAAATAGAAAATTGAGATGTGCCATCAGAGATATTAATACTATTGTTTTTTTTTCGTTCTGTGCTCAAAATTAGCAGATGGCGAAAGCCTGCGGTATTGCTCGAGCGTCCGACAGAACAGAATTTCTGCGGACCACTATAATAATCATGTCACTGAAACGAAGAAGTCGCTGAAAATCGCGTCCCCGCGAGGCTGGCGCATTCCCAGTGCGCGCGCAAGCGTTCCGCCACGGTTCGATTTCACCGCCGCATCTTCTCTCGGTGCTGCCCCGCGTCGCCTCTTCGCCTCTGGTCAGGGCTACAGTGTAACCACAGCAAGCAAGGCGTTTCGACCCATAGTTAGCGTAAATATCCTCCCAGGCGTCATCGCAGCCACAGTGACGATGTTTGAAGGCGCCTGGAGGCACAGTTCCGTAAAGCCTTCTTCTCTTCTCTTTTCAGACGCGGGGGACATTCTTCAGCGTTGTCGGCGGCACTCAACGTGCGATCTGGCCATGTCCGCGAGCAGGCAAGTCTGGAAAGGGAGCACCCCTCCGACGATCGGGAAGCTGGACCTCAAGTCACGTGCTCGCCTACGTCGTGCAAGCGGCCCGGTAAGCCACAGACCTCCAAAATTTTCGAAGCGTCTAATTGCCCCAGAGGTTGCCTAATTGATGCTGCGTTTTCTGGCGAGGCTCCTTTGGTGCGTCCTCTTGCGGTGTCCAAGGAAGTTTATTACAAAACATGCGTTCAGAAGCTTTGGTTTTCATAGTCACCATTGGAAAGCAAGAATGCTGTTCAAAACTGCGACTATTTCGTGGAGCTTACGCGCCTTGCAATCCGCGCCGGCAATTTGGTGAAGCACCGGATTCACTAATCGCTGTTATTTGCATTTTGCAACCATTGCGACTCTACGAGCTTGATAATAAAGCCCCGGAGCGCTTTCCATCAGTTGGGCTGTCAGCTGGGTTTGAAACCGATCGGCCAAAACTGGTTTGAACCACGTAACAGTAGTTAACCAAAAGTATGGTTTTGTTCAGGCCCAAAGATTTTGTCTTAGTTGGCTAGTGTATGAGAAAGGCCCTCCACTGCCTAAAGCGCTTATTGCCGCTGCTCAGAAGTTAGCATTTTCAGATGGCAATAGGTGGATTAGTCTTGCCTGCGGACTTTGGCCGCACTGCATTAAACAACATGCAGCACAGCCGCGAATCCCGCGGAGATGTAGGAGCACGTCACGTGACTCCTGCCCCCCGAGCAAATACTGCGTCGTTTGAATCCACTTTAGGGTGGTTTCATGTGAGCCATAATCATTGTTACACCACAAATACGAGAGCGTACAACTTAGTACAAGTTGGGCCTCTTGCTACAGGCAGATCACTATTAGCTGATTCGGAGAAGGAAATCTTTCCTTGCTGCCCATCTTGTGTTGTGCGCGCATGTCATTCTCGACAGAAGTTGCGAAAGCGAGGCAAAGGAACAACAGATCGACACGTCCATGGTACCGCGATTGGCCAATAATCTGAAAGGCAGTCTTGCGTTTACACATTCACCTTCTCTATTCAGTGCCAATTGCCCCATAGAGTCGTATGATAGGAAATTATTCTCTTTTCATTAATGCATTTCTTGATTCTCATAGAAAGGCAAAGCGCCGGTGCACCCAGTGTCTTTCTGTGTCGCGTACGTACCACTTTGCCCTCCACCCCCTGAAAAAAAAAAAAATCTGCTCCGGCACTTCCTCCTATTTCGTCGTTTCTCAGTATTTTCAAAGGGATGCTGTGTTACTTACACTCTTCTCTCGGTGCAGGGTGTTCTGATCGGCGAATTCGTATCCGAGCACGTCATGACCATCTCCCAGCACTGCACCTTCGTGAGTGAGGACGGAACCCAGCCGTTCGGCTCGACATTGACACGGCACCAGCCCGACCGTTTAGAGTGAGTGCGTTTCCAGCCGCAGTTAAAAACCCTTCTTACTCAGGAGCTCCGCATGGTTGAACGTCTGCGGTATATATACGATCATTAGACGCAATGCATCCAACCTGTAGACTTCCAAAGCCACCCCTTGCGAAACGGATCTGAAAACAACACAACCACCAGGCTGTGCTACCTGCTGCTCTATAAAACTTTATAATTAACAAAAATGAATTCTGTGCCGGACACTAGATAAAAGGATTCGGTGATAGATTGTTAACGTAACGAGGGTAACGCAGTCAAGCATTGCGAAGCAACTCTTAGCGAAAACTTATACGTTTCTAATATATGGTGGGCGATTTAAATTGTATTTTAAACAATTTGTATTTATGAATGCACTAAAAAGATTTAGGAAATAATTACCTGAAATTTTATGCTTAGTATTTGTTGTGTCCCCATATTGCTTTTGTGTGTGTGCGCCCCCTCCTAACGACCACTCGCATTCCCCTCCTAACGACAGTTCGCATCCTCCTCCTAACGACCACTCAATCCTCCTCCTAACGACACTTGCCCCTCGTCGCACGCTGTCACCAGATGCCCCCCCCCCACGGTGCGCCCCCGCACCCTCCTCCTGTTCTGGGAAGCCACTCCCTCCCGTGGACGCTTCTCAGCTCCCTCCTTTCTTCGGGCGGCCAGTTCGGCTCCTACCTCGGTCGACGCTGGTCGCACCCTCATCGGCTTTAAATAAACGAAGTCTAAAAGTACCGTGTGCGTCTTTCGCTGCATTCAACACAGCGACCGGACACGACAGTGGCGACGAGAAAGTGGATTCGACCCGCGCTACGCAACGCTATTGACAAGCCATGGCTACGCGAGGGTTTCCCAATCAGATACCAGAATTCAACGGCTCATCGTGGTCATCGTGGGTTGGACGCCTTCAGTTCTACTTTGAAGCTAACAACATCACAGACCCAGCCTTGAAGAGGGCCAACCTGCTGACGCTGTGCGGGGAGCAGACCCACGATACTGTCTGCGCCCTTATTCAGCCAAGCACACCAGCGGCAGTGTCTTACGACGACATCGTAAAAGCGCTGCAAAAGCACTACGACCCAAGGCCATCCGAGGTCTACAGCCGGGCTCGCTTCCAACGACGAGATCAACTGGGAGGAGAAACTGTGAGCGCCTACGTAGCCACGCTCAAGAAGCTCGCTGCCGACTGCAATTTTGGAACGCTGTCGACAACAGCTACCGGGCAGGAGGGAGACGCAGCTTCTTCTGCTAACACCACCATGCTTCCCTTGGACGTGATGTTACGCGACAGATTTGTGTGCGGACTGAGTGACGAGTCACTGCAGCAGCGCCTGTTCGCTGAGAAGGACCTCACATTCAGCAAAGCTTACGACATCGCCGTTCGAGCGGAGAGCGCCGGTCACCAGCAGAGAGGGATTCGCCGGAACACCGAGCCGGTACACCAGACAAGCAACCAGGTGCGCAAGCCTTCTGTTGTTGTAAAATCGGTCAAAAAGGCACAACGCTGCTGGCGGTGTGACGACCAACACAACCCCCAGGGATGTCGATTCCAGTCAGCCACGTGTAATTTTTGCCACAAGCGAGGGCATATCGAAAGAGCATGCATTACGAAACGGAGACTTGCCAAGATAAAGTCACCTTCCCAGCCTAATCACAGCGTCAACGCCTCAGAGAATACGCCGCTATCTGATCTCCATGGAACAACATCAGCAACACCATCTGTGTTGTACGACCTGAACACCATGAATCTCGGCACGCGACCGAAGATTTTTACAGAAGTAAGCGTACATCACCAGCTGATTAAGTTCGAGGTGGACTCCGGCGCAGCCTGTACTCTGATCAGTGAGGACACGTTCCGAACTTCATGGCCATCTGACGCACCCGCCCTGCAACAAGACGACACGCACCTGCGAACGTGGTCAGGACAGAATCTGCCACTATTGGGCTCTGCCAACGTGCAGGTTAACTACAACGGCCAGACCCATGCGCTACCTCTGCTTGTTGTGAAGGGCACAGGATCAAGCCTTCTAGGGAGAAACTGGTTTTCTCCACTAGGCGTGATGATATGCGGCATACACCAGACGCCGAGCCAGAACATGGTTGAGCAACTGCAAGAGAAATACGAAAGAGTATTCTCGGAAGAGATTCCAGGAAACGAAGGGCCCCCGGTCACACTGGAGTTGTTGGACAACGCGCAACCCAAATTTCTGAAGGCCAGGCCGGTGCCGTTTGCTCTCCGAGATTCAGTTGAAAAAGAGTTGGACAAACTGGAGCAGCAAGGTGTCATCGAGCCGACGCAGCATTCAGAATGGGCCACACCACTTGTCGTAGTTCGCAAGAAGAACGGAACCATACGCCTCTGCGGAGACTACCGGAGCACCGTCAATCTTGCGACTAAAGCGTCCTCTTACCCGCTACCGACACCTGAAGAAGTATTCAGTGTACTACGTGGCGCAAGAGTCTTCAGCACATTGGACCTCACCCAGGCGTATCAGCAGCTGAAGGTGAGCGAGTCAACTGCTGAATTATTGGCAATTAACACACTGAAAGGCTTGTACAAAGTCAAGCGACTGCCTTTTGGCGTAGCTGCAGCCCCGGCCATATTTCAAAAATTCATGGAGACAGTGCTTCAGGGCATCCCAGGAGTTTGTGTCTACCTTGACGATGTCATCATCAGTGGCACTTCCACTGAAGAGCATGCAGTGCGCCTAGAGCTCGTTCTCGAAAGGCTAGCAAACGCTAATTTGTGCATAAGCAAATCGAAGTGCTGTTTTGCGGTGCCAGAGGTGCAATTTCTGGGACACCGAATTGATGCGGAAGGCATTCACCCTACCGAGGACAAAGTGCGAGCGATCACAGAAGCACGAGCTCCAACAAACAAGCAGGAGCTACAGGCTTTTCTCGGACTCTTGACGTTCTACGACCGGTTCTTGGAACAAAGAGCTACCGTGGCCAACGACTTATACCAACTCCTTCGGAAAGATGTGACATGGACATGGTCGCCACGCCATCAGCAGTCATTCGATGCCCTGAAAGACCTGATTCGAAGATGTACAGTCCTCCGCCACTACGACGAAAGGAAGCCTCTGCTTTTGGCTTGCGACGCATCACCGTACGGAGTCGGCGCGGTTCTATCGCAAACTGACGAGCAAGGAAGGGAAGCTCCCATCGCCTTCGCCTCACGTACGTTGTCGCAAGCAGAACGCAACTACGCGCAACTTGACAAAGAAGGGCTAGCCATCGTCTACGCGGCGACACATTTTCACCAGTACATTGCCGGCCGGAAGGTGACCTTTATAACCGATCACCGACCGCTATTGGGCATTCTGGGACCACAAAGGCCTATGCCACCAACTTTGTCTCCGCGAATGACACGTTGGTGCATCAAACTCTCAGCGTACGACTACGCTCTGGTCTACCGCAATGGGAGTAAACATCAAAACGCCGATGCGCTAAGCCGTCTGCCACTAGACGCAACTGTTGACGAACCATTTCCACCAGGAGACGTTCTGATGTTCGAAGCACTGCCAGAACCTCCGCTTACAGCAGGCACAGTTGCAGCATCTACGCAGAAGTGCGCAGCTCTCCGGCTAGTTTACACAGCTGTTCAACAAGGCAACGTGCATAAACTCAAAGGGGACAACTTCGACGCTTACCGCAGGCGAGCTACAGAGTTGAGCACCCATCGCGGCTGCATCATATTTGGGTCCCGAGTTGTGATGCCGAGAGAACTACGCGCACAAGCTATGTCTCTCATCCACGTCGGACATCGGGGCATCGTTGCAATGAAAAAGTGTGCCAGAAGCTACATGTGGTGGCCTGGCATTGACAACGACATCGAAACAGTGGTGCGAGAATGCAAGCCTTGCCAGAGCAGCCGGAGCGCCCCGCCGAAAGCTCCTGTTCCAGAATGGGAAAAGCCAGACACACCATGGCACACACTGCACATTGATTTTGCAGGACCAATTGAGGGCTGCACTTTCCTTGTGGTCGTAGATGCCTACACAAAGTGGCTTGAGATAAGGCAAATGGGACAGACGACTTCGGCAGCAGTCATTGACAACCTCCGATCACTATTTGCAACGTTCGGCCTGCCGCGCAAGGTAGTGTCGGACAACGGAACACCGTTTGTGTCTGCGGAGATCCTCAAGTTTTATCGCGACAACGGGATCTCATCAGTTACATCGGCCCCCTACCACCCAGCGACAAACGGACAAGCCGAGCGCTACGTAGCCGAGCTAAAACGCGCCCTTGAAAGAGATCAGACAGGCTCGCTGCAGCGCCGCCTTGCGCGCTTTCTCTTCAAGCAGCACACGACGGTTCAGAGCACAACAGGCGAGACCCCCTCGAAAATGATGTTCGAGCGTGAAATGCGAACCCAGCTCACAGCCATCCTCCCCGAGCCAAAGGCAGAGACGTTCCGGGAAGAAAAAGCAATTCCGCGCTGCGGCACGCTTAATGAGGGGCAGCGCGTCCTCGCCCGACAGTTTCTGAAAAAGCCACGCTGGGAGGAAGCTACAATTGTCAGACGCATAGGCCTGCGCTCTTGGCTCGTCAACATACATGGCACAGTAGCACGCCGACATCTCAACCAGCTGCGTAGATTTACGACGCCGTCTGAGAGCTGTCCGCCAGCGGAGAGAACACGTGCACCGTCTTCCCACATAGCCTGGCACCTCTTCCCGGAAGAAGAGACCTCGCCCAGGACAGACCTAGGAGACACAGCGAACAACAGCCAGCCTACAAGTGTTTCTCCCCCGAGCGCACAAAGCCAGCGCGCCTCCACGCGTGAGCGCCGACCCCCTGCACGATACCAGGCAACTTTCTAAGGGGGAAGGAAGTGTTGTGTCCCCATATTGCTTTTGTGTGTGTGCGCCCCCTCCTAACGACCACTCGCATTCCCCTCCTAACGACAGTTCGCATCCTCCTCCTAACGACCACTCAATCCTCCTCCTAACGACACTTGCCCCTCGTCGCACGCTGTCACCAGATGCCCCCCCCACGGTGCGCCCCCGCACCCTCCTCCTGTTCTGGGAAGCCACTCCCTCCCGTGGACGCTTCTCAGCTCCCTCCTTTCTTCGGGCGGCCAGTTCGGCTCCTACCTCGGTCGACGCTGGTCGCACCCTCATCGGCTTTAAATAAACGAAGTCTAAAAGTACCGTGTGCGTCTTTCGCTGCATTCAACACAGCGACCGGACACGACAGTATTCGAAATATATTCTTAGAATATGTCAAAGATACGCCACTTAGAGGGTACTTCGAGCAGTTTTTAAATACGTGAACAAATATATATGCAGTTTTAGCATCTTGCGATTGTATTAAAAGTGTACGTTTATAAATATATAATTAATTCATCTGTAGTATACTTCAATTTTAACAAATGGGCAGTCCTTTTAGACGTACCTTCAGCACACTTCTGGCTGCTGTAGAACAGTCTGTTGCTGCTCGAAAGCGCGTTTCGGGAAAGGAAATTTGCGTGTTGTCAATCTATTTGAAGTGCACTTCCATAAATGTGCAATTAATTCGTCCACAGAATACTTACCTTCCCACAAATGGGCAGTCCCCATTAGAATATTTGCAGCACACTTCAAGCTGCCGTTGAAGAATCTAATGCTCAAAATCGAGTTTCGTGAAATCGCATTTGAGTGTTGGCAATGTATTTAAAGTGCACTTTCTTAAATACGCAACTAATCCGTCCAAAGTATACTTAAATTGTAACATATGGGCAATCCGCGTAAACATATTTTCATTACATTTCAAACTACCGCGGAACAATATAGGGCTAGAAATGATGTTTGAGGCATCAGTGATAACTCTCTCTTTCCTGTCGTTCTTTCGTTTATAGTAACTTCTTGCAGGAAGGTAATCACCATTTATTTACATTGCGTCCGGAGAACGTGATAGCATTATACCGACAAACGCGCCTTGGGCACTTCTGGGCCCGAACATGCTAGCGAAAAGGACCCCGACTGGCAACGCCGGCCGGCTCCCTTTGACGCCCGTGTATTTGTTGGTTGACAGCTCGACTCCTGACCTATGCCTGACGGAAGTTTCGAATAGCAGTTCGGTTCTAGATAGCCCTCCGATTAGAACGCGACCAGTACGGCACATTTGTGACAATTTGGTGGCCCACAGCCTGTGCAAAAAACTCCTCAATGGGAAAGATAGTGCGTTGTCTCTCGGTGGGTATATTTTTAGTCTATTAAATATATATTTTTTGCATATTTTAATGCATCATAAATATACTGAGCGGGCAAAAATGTATTTTTCACGTATTATCAAGAACGTTCGAAAATTATTTCCAGTATGCTTAGAAAGCAATCCCCTTGCAGTTTAAGCATAGGGACAAAACATGCGAAATAAATATGTAATTAATACAATATGTTCAAAATGCATTTTAGCACATCCTTTTTTCGCTTGCGAGGACGTTCAGCAGATGCTGACCATATGAGCTTCCTGTCGTCCTCTGTCACTGCGATGGCCTGCCGGACGGCTGTATTGTCCTTAAGAAGGAAGAAGGTGAACTGCAACGCCATATGGTGAAAGCACTTTTTTATGCTGTGCATACAACTGTGGTGTTCGGCGGTGCTGTTTGTGCTAAAGGCGCCTGCCGCGACCTGAATTATCGAAACGCACTCACGCCACGGCCACTCGATCGCTGGCGCCATGCATGGGCAGGAAGCCATTCGTATCTGTTTTGCAGGGCTCAAAGCTTATGTCTGGCCATCACACGTTAGGAAGCACTCCATCGATGACCTGTTTAAAGCCGTGCCGTTCTTGCGCAGGGCCTTCTTTGGGTTGGACTCCATAACGCACCACTGCGCTACGGCAGCGACTTCAGTGGGGCGGATGGTCAGGCCTCCGCAATTCAACTGGACTCATACTCAGGCAGCCTACTTCAGCAACGTTGATGCCGCGGTGCTGGGCCCAGCTAGCTGCTCCATCCACCATGTCGGGGGAAGCGACTGGCCACTGCCCTCTGCATCGAAGGCTGCTGTCAACGGGAAACAGTGGCAGGGCGAAAGTCGGGGTGAAAGTCCTCTGAGAGTTCCTGCACCCAAAGACAGCAGCCCAGGGTGGGCCCAAGCCGGGTGTTGCACTAGTCGGCGACGATGGAGCTGCTACTGCGGCACCAGGCAAGTGGGGTAAGTGAATGTGGTTCGTTGATCGCTTGTTCCTGCGCGATATACGAGCGTTCTCCCTGGTACGGGGGAATTCTCCGGGCTGAAGGCTCATGGCAGCGGCGAACACGGGGGAAAATGCGCCACACTTCTCGTTGCTGCCCCTTCTTCTTCTGGTGCTCCTGCTTCTACCGGCAGCGCTCACTGCGCCGTTCTCCTATATCAGAGCCGGGAGTACAGCGCAACGCTACTGTGGGTGGGATGACCTCCACACTTCGAAGGTTCTGCGGAGGAGCGGGTTGGGGAAATGAATTGCAGCGCCGTTGGCTCGACTGGTGTGCTAATAAGCCTCACGGCAGCCATCCTCTGGAACGTGTAGCGATGGAAGGTGCTGTCTTTTAAACTGATTTTCGGTCGGCAATTCTGCGAACAAGAAGAGCCCCGAAGCTGAAATAGCAGCGCTTACATCCGGCGGTGCGACCATGGACACATGAAACAGTCCATCCCAAAAAGTTTTAGGTGGCGGCTACGCCTCGATGCATGGGCGGGATGGGCGCGATGCCACCTGCCCAAATAACTCATTTTCCATCAAACAGTTTTGAGGCGAGCCTTTGCGCCGATCAAGGCTTCGAGAAAAGAACTGCCCAGCAAATTGAGATTTCATGGGGAGACTTCTAGCGAGGAAGTTTTCTTTACACTTGGGTACTGGTTTTTTCATGTTACGCTACAATTATCACGTTATTATCATTTTGAGATGATGTTGCGCTATCCTATTACGCTGTCTAGGATTTATTCATTTTAATTTTAGTTCACCATGTTCTTTTTCTTACGTTGCGCCCGCGTCTATTTACTTGCGCCGCTTTATGTGGAGTGTTTGCTATTCTATCAAGTCCGCAGTAGTGGTAAATATGAGAGGGAAATAAGTCTGGCGATTAATTCGTGGATACCTGCTTGATTAATTAGAGCAGCGAAGTTGTTTCTGTTTTATACTTTCTTATTCGCGTATAATATCGAAATATTATAATCAAATTTAATGCAGACGTAACAAGAAATCTTGCCAATTTTGCAAAAGGTTTGTCCCTCTCGCGCTCACCTCACCAACAGTGACCACGCAGGTCCCCCAGGGGTTTTACTGCAGGACAGTTGAGACCTTAGTTGAAAGCATTAAGCACGAAAAGCGCTGTCTCTCATGATTAGCATCTACGGACAGAATGATCTTTTGGGCTTGCCACGTTTCACGATATCAAATTTCTAAAATCAATTTCAGTGCTTAATTTCGTTTTGCCCCAGGGAGTACGAGTGTTCTTGCATGGCAATAGAGGGATTAATTATTATAGAGGTGCACTAACTGTTACTCAGGGGAGGTGTCATCTACTCGAATGTATGAGGTTCATTACTTCATGATATTCTTATCACCCTGATATTAGACAAATAACCAAATGCAGTGGTTTGCGACACCGGCGCATAATATATGTGGTTACATACGGGAACACACAACAAACATCTATCGCCGAAGGATTCATTACGCGCAGTAAAGGGACAGTGCTGATGGCACTGGTGCAATCACTTTTCTGCACGATGTGCAGCTTTCCAATAAGTGTTGCTTACTCAAGCTGGGGCAGTTACAACCTTGAAGGCGTGGCAAAAGAGTGATGATTTCCGCGTCCATGGGGCCTCCTTTTCACAAGCACCGCTAGGGCGCCTCGCCCAGCATTCCCGGCGCTCCGACGTCGAGTTGCTTATCGCGGGGTCCTGTTTATTCACAGTGATGTGCTCAGGACGAACTGGTGCTTCTCTGTTTCTGTGCCGCTATCTCGCAGTTTGCCAGCTACTCTCACCAAGGCTTGCCAGAACAAAGTGTCGAAAGGGATCCCCACAAGGAAGGCTTCAGATGAGCGCAAGAGAAGGGCTTCTGACGAGGAACCAGTGACAGCAGAAACCCGCACTAAGAGAAGGCTATCAAGGGGATCTGCTATGCACACATGGGCAGCCAAAAAGACCGAAAATTCACCCAGAACCAAACTTGCAGGACTATGTCTTAGGCGAAAGTTGGAGACGACCAGATTCAGCGGAAAAAACAGCATGAAACAACGTCCTCAGAGAGCAGGCAAAAGGCTGGCCACACAATGCCCTCGAAATCAATCAGAGACGCCCATTCCGAGATTGGCCAGCGTTTCCAGGAAGCAGTCTTTAACTCTCAGCCCCAATCGACGGCCACAAACATGCCCCGTGGAAGAACCTCAAGAGCCTGGCATACCAAGCTCTGCAAAGCAGGATGCTCCACAAGATATGACTCGGCAGTGCAGAGCAAGCAGAACCATGCAGGAGGTGCCAGTGACGCCCAGACCTAGAAAGCCAACTTCTCAGACACCGAACCCTGAAAGGAAACCAGGACTGCGCACTCCTGCCAAGGAAAAGACTCCGAATACTTTGAATACTAAGGGAGCCTGGCGGCATTCTTTTTACACAAGCGTAGAGCAGGAGCTGCTGCCATTGACAATCTCCATTAAGGACAAAACGCCGTTGAAGAAGATAAGGGACAGGACTGCAAGAACTCCAATTTCAGCGGAGGCTAGAAGAGATTCTGCACTGGCAGCACCTTATCACAGATCACATCCGGCTCCAGAGAAGCGCAAAACTACCAAAGAACGTGCGTCATTATCACTCGAGCAGAGTCCCCGGAAGCGAACTGCTCAGACGCCGAGTCCCATACAAGCGTCCCCCATGTCTGTACCTGTTGAGGACAAAGCACCAAGTCATGCAAAGAAAATCGCAAGGTTGCAACAGTGTGCATCTTCAGCGGTCGTCGGGGAACGCTTTCCAAGCAAGGTTCCGGCGTAGAGAAAGTGCCGTGCAAAAACATAGGTGGCAGAACATCAAGACGCTTCCCTGCCGCGGGTGCTGCGAAAGAGGTGCTGCCTACTTCTGTCCTACGCAGCTGCTGCCTGACACCTGACAGGCCACACTGCCCACAAGGCCGCAGTGCAGGACCAACGTCCAGGCTAAGTGGTTCTCGTTTCAGGTCTCGCTCTGCAGCTATCGCACACGATGCTCTTGACAGCAGTGCAGAGGGCGATAGTACTGGAAATGACCAAGATACAAGACTTCAGAGGAAAAATGAAGGCAACTTCCCGACCAGACTACGCAGCCAAAATGGGCTAACCTGGCCCACCGCAGTTTTCGACTCTCGAGGAGGAGAGCGCTGGTCAGAATTGCTGAAGCACCTTGAACCCCAGCAGAAAAGGTTCCGGAGCCCATCTTCACGGCACACCGCAGCCACATCACCGCCAAGGGCAAGGCCAACGAAGGAGCGGAGCCGTCAGCTGGAAATGAGGAGGCACCGTCACCTGAAAAGCAGTAACCTTCGAGAAAACGGGCCAACAGATCAGCTGATGCTGAAGGTTACGAGCTTGTCCAGCCTGCAGAGCCTTCTGGTAAAGGCTCTAAAACAAAGCCATTCGTTCTGCGAGCGAGGAGGACACTCCAAAAAGAAGCGGCGGAGGCGCGCCTTTAATGTGTCTGTGCTGTCACGGACACCTCAGCCCAGCAGCACAAAATGGCGGAAGGCGCCCAGGAAGCCAGTGTTTGGCTACAAGCTGAATCTGGGGCAGCCAACCGTTCCGATGTACCCAATGACCCCATCGCCATCCACCAAGACTCCCAGCGCGAAAACCACAAAAATATATTTATAGTGTCCGCTTTTTTTCAAGTTGACGCAAATTTCTAAAGTTAGTTTTTTTTCTCTAAAGCGGAGACAGAAAGGATATACTTCCGTAATTACTGGATTAGTTTCATTCAATCTGCCTATGTTTTAAAGGGCCTGGAAGGATAAGTGATAATCACATTTTGTAATAAATTTGTTTTTGTGAGCCCGCCGCAGCATGGTTTTCGGTGTGGCAAGTCCACGGAAACTGCATTGCCGACGCACAAAAAGTTGTACCTTTTGAACTCAAACAATTGTGCATCGCAATTTACGTTGACGTTTAAAACGTGTTTGACTGCCTCAGTCAAGAAACCCTCTTAAGAAAACTGGAGCTGTAGGGTGTTCGTGGCAAAACTCTACATCTCTAGCCTTACGAGCAGAACCGCGTTCAGTGCGTCAGCAATGAAAAACTGGAGCTTTAGGGTGTTCGTGGCAAAACTCTACATCATCTCTAGCCTTACGAGCAGAACCGCGTTCAGTGCGTCAGCAATGAAAAACTGGAGCTTTAGGGTGTTCGTGGCAAAACTCTACATCATCTCTAGCCTTACGAGCAGAACCGCGTTCAGTGCGTCAGCAATGAAAAACTGGAGCTTTAGGGTGTTCGTGGCAAAACTCTACATCATCTCTAGCCTTACGAGCAGAACCGCGTTCAGTGCGTCAGCAATGAAAAACTGGAGCTTTAGGGTGTTCGTGGCAAAACTCTACATCATCTCTAGCCTTACGAGCAGAACCGCGTTCAGTGCGTCAGCAATGAAAAACTGGAGCTGTAGGGTGTTCGTGGCAAAACTCTACATCATCTCTAGCCTTACGAGCAGAACCGCGTTCAGTGCGTCAGCAATGAAAAACTGGAGCTTTAGGGTGTTCGTGCCAAAACTTTACATCATCTCTAGCCTTACGAGCAGAACCGCGTTCAGTGCGTCAGCAATGAAAAACTGGAGCTTTAGGGTGTTCTTGGCAAAACTCTATATCATCTCTAGCCTTACGAGCAGAACCGCGTTCAGTGCGTCAGCAATGAAAACCCTACATCGACCTTTGAAGGCATTTCGAAAGATGTTCCTCAGAAAAGCCTTCTCCTGCCACTACATGTTATGTATTAATGACACCACAACTGTTGATAACAAACCTCAGTACGTTATCTACGCTGATCATACTGCCTCATTGTTTCAGGGCAGCGATATGCATTCTCTCTTACACGCATCTAATGACACCATGGGGTAATTTAATAAATGGAGTGATTTGAATTTGCTGCTCATTAACCCTGCAAATAGAATCCGTCTTTTTCAATTCAGGACAGCGTGCGACGCCAGTAGGCTATGAATTATTGACAGCTATCGAATAGATTAAACTCTAGGTGTGTTATTCAATGGAAACGTGATGGGAAGCGCTCTGCTAGAATGTTTTAATGCAGTTCTGAAAAAGCGCCATAATAATCACCAGATCTCTGTCTGGTCCTTTTTCCATGTGCGAAAAATCGCTTTTCTTCCTGTCTTCGTAAAGCTTATATTTATAACGCTATGTTTGTTTCTCACTTTAATTATGGCTTTTGGTATGAAAGAATTCGCTCCATAAAAATGTAAACAAACCTTACGTTTTGTAAAAAAAAGCAATTTGTTTTATTAGAAATGATTTTTATACCTATTCTCAAGGAATACTGGAACGTTTTAACATTGTCACGGTACATAACTTACGAGACTATTGTTTAACTGTCGAGCGTAAAAATCCATTCACAATAATTCTGGATGTATTTTTGTACTTAGCAGATTTGAAGGTTAATGTTCCCATTTACCTACTACGTTAAGAAGATTTTTGGTTTCTTCATAGTTGTAGAACTAGAATCGTGCGCAAGATGTGTTATTTCATGCCGCGACTTTTAAATGCCTTGTGTAACAGCAACATAGAGGCGGAAAAATGTAACCTGCTTTCCATCCAAGCTAGTATCTTGCAATACCTGTGTTAGCATGAAGGGCGCTAAGGTGATAATATAACTTATGTATTTCTTCTTTTCTTTCTCTTTTGTTTGTTAAGAATTCTCAGTGTATGCATTGATATGTATGTGATTTTGTATGCTGTATGTTCGCTGTCTGCCATATAGAGCACGGCTCGGGTACCATTCAAGCGAGAATAGGCTTTTTGCCTCAGTCTCCGAGCATCTTCATGGTATAAATAAAAAGTTAAATGAAAAAAAAGGGTATTGCATATTGGTGAAAATATTTGTGGACCAAATTTTTCTACAGCTGGAATGCACTGTAGACATGTAGCCTGCACAGGGCCTTGAAAGCGCTCTTGTAAAAAGTTTTAACTGCGAACGAGGTTTTAAATGTACTTATATCGTTTTCTCTTAAGCAAAAAAAATATTTTGTAGGCACTCCTTGCTTCCCGTCACAAGTTGAATTTTGAGCATTTGATACACTGTGCCTCGCAGGAACGTGGGCGGCTCAGTGAGAGCAGGGTTTTAGATATCGGCTTCAGGACCAGAATGGTGCCTAATACAGCGGAAGGGCGACGAGGATTTCCATGTTTCACTTGCACCCCGACTTCAAATGTTGGCGACCGAGGAGTGGAAAATTCCCCTTAGATGAAAATTAGGCTGCTTGAAGCGTAGTGTTGGCAGCACAAGCATCGGTGAGCGTGACAAAGTGAGGCCACGCAGCAGGAAGCTCTGCACAGGGTTAGGGTTCTGGTCTAGTTGGTTCACTTTCCTGTGAAGTTAATAACGGCGCAAGAAACATGAACAAGTGCCTTTCTTGTCATCTCTTATATTGTCCTGCTTTGTTGCTTGGCTTTTCCTTTCAAGGTTGTTTGCGTTTCTGCCACTGATGTCTGTCTACTGTTCTTGAGAGCAGTGTTGGCGCCAAAAAGGATTCCTACATGTTTTTGTTCTTTGCGATCATCTTTGCGTGCTTTCGAATCGCGATGAGATGCTCTGGGTTTGGCTGTTTTTGTGAGCTGCACAAACTAGTTGCACAGTGTTCGCACTTGTCACAAACACATTCTGATAAGAAAGGGGACGGGTGGTCGGTGCTGCGCTTATAGTACAGGGAAGGACAAGGCATTATCTTATTGATGGATATATTTTCGCTCTACAATAAATGTCGACATTATTGCTTCATTTTGTTTTTTAAGAAATTGCTTCTATGATGAAAGGGACAAATACCTGAAACATTTAGCAAGAAAGCTACCTGCGTATTTGTGTATCAAATTAGAGGAAATTTTATGTACCGATGTAATAAATTCTGTGGCAGGCAAAGCAATGTAAACTGGTTGACTACACCGCGACACCTACATAAAACTCCCTCCCATTGAGTGCGCTAAATTCGTTAAAGGGGTCGTGAATTGTTTTCTGAAAATTTTGAACGACGTGTGTATTTGGAATTCTGGCCCTTCATTCTAAAGTATACCTTGGTTCGTTTCATCGTCTGGGTTGATTGAATAGCGAAAAAAACTAAATTTCGGTTTCCCAGCGCGCGTCCCCCTCAACTCACAGCAAACGTCATTTTAAGAAGCCAATCAGAGGCTTCTGTCGTCAACACAACATGGCGGCTTAGCGAGGCCTGTTTAGCCATAGTTGACCGAGGTTACAGCACGCATATTGACTCGAATGTGGCACCGTCGTCTGCTCAGAATGAATTCTGCTGGCTGTCAAGCTGACACATGTGCGAAAACTTGGCCGGCGCGCCGCACCAGTCGCCGCTTGCGAACTGCCGCCTACTGCAAGCAGGGACACGGAGCGGCAAGCATCTTTGCGCCGCTAGACTCATACCCGGCCCACATCCGGTGTAACACTTTCACACCGCACACCAGCGCCTGCGCGCTGCTTGACTTCTGAAGTTCGCACCAGAAAAGACAAAATAGCGATGTTATCAGAAAGACTGCCGGCTGTACTCGGGCGGCGACAAAGCATGCCTGCCCACGTAGCGCGCTTTCGGCAACGGCGCTGGACACGGGCGTGCCGGGCGACGAACTGCACTGCTCTCTGGCTGCCCTGGTCGTCGCTAGGCCTGTTTCGCATTGAAGCCGCGGTGGACAGCGCTTAGGAAGTAGCCTGGGTTATAATAAAGTGCCTGCTTTTGGCATCGCTTTACTGTCAACAGCATCGTCTCACAACAAAAAATATGGTCATTGTTGCGGTGCGCTCGGCAGCGGAGCTATTTAGAGGACGCCAGGCGCGCAAGCCGGACCGGAACGGCCGGGCAGTGGGAGCTGAGCGGCGGTTGTGGCAAGAAATTTGCTCGTATTACAGCTGCTGCTTCTACCAGCAACTCGACATTGCTCAACAATCCTCAAAAATGATCTATTTTCCACACTTCTTGCTCCCAAAGTTTATTATTTACGTGAATAAAAATCTTTAGCTCATTTTTATGACGCCAGCGGACGGGATCCAGGTTTGCCGGCCGGCCTTCAGACTCGCTGTATTCCACAATAGCACCAGAAAAGACAAAGCAGCCATGTTATCAGAAAGGCTGCCTGTTATATTCGAGCAATGGCAGCATGCCGAGCTTTCGGCAACGACGCCGCCTGCGGACGCGCCGGGCGATGAACTGCGAGGCTTGCCGGCGGCCCTGGTCGTCGCTAATCCTACCTGGTTTTGCATCGATACTATCGATAACGCAGCTGAGGGAGCTTCGGAACTGGTAAGCGCTGTAAAAGGTACTACTCTCGTCACCCCTTTAACTGTGAACCTGTCCCATAATAAAATAAAGATATGCTCGATTTCCGCGACGCCAGCGGAGCTAGCAAATGCCAGCTATGCGAGCGGCGACCAGGCAGTAAATAAAGCGGCATGGGATGAAATTTGCTTGTATCGCGAATTAAATACTGCCAGCAACTCGGCATCAGCCAACGATCCTCAAAAATGATTCATTTTTGGCATTCATCTATTCCAGTGCTTGTTATGAGCGTGAACAAATAATACTAGCGTGTTTTCCTAACGCCGGCGGCCGGCATCCAGGCTGACAGGCCAGCCCCGAGAAACGCGCCCCCACGTCATTATGACGCTGGCGCTCTGCGCGCTCGCATTCTGCCCCTTGTCAGTGCGACGCGCCGCGTGCGGCCTGTCATTGACATCGGTTGGGCGCAGGCGGCGAGCTGTGTCAGTCGTTGTTACGCCGCTCGCAACGGCACGTCGCGCGCCCGGCAAGTAGCAGTCATGCCGAGAGCCCGCGACACCTCTGCCTGCGGGAGCCCCGATCGTGAACCTCCGAACCCGGTCGTGGACTCGAGTTTTCATCTCTATCGCAAGGAGTGGGTTGACTCGCAGCCCCATCTGCAAATTATGCGTAACCCTCTTCACGCTTCTGGAATATATTTTTCTGCAGCAAAGAACAGAAGCGCGGAGCCGATGCGCGCCGCGATAGCTGACTCGTTCGTATCGAGTTCATGTAAACAGAGAGTCGTCGAGATGGGCTGGCCTTGCTCAGCTCGATTCTCTGACTCAAACCACCGCTGTCAAGGAACACCACCTAGATAGGTTTACGTAAGCAAGGCTATGTCGAGCCGCTGATACTGAAGCCAAGGAGGATGGAGAAGCAGAACCGAAACCGAAACTGGTCCCAGGTCGGTGACTGATGTATGACCACGCGCTGCAGTTTAACAGAGTGCAATTACGCGTGCAAATAATTGAAAAACCTTGTTTCACTTTCTGAATTTCCCATAAAGCTATTATTTTAGGGCAAACGAAAGTTGAAGATATCTGTACGTTTCTGAAGATCTTAAAATGACGTAGTCGAGTAGTGCGTGTGCCAGCCGACGGCGGCGCATGGTCGTTTCATGAGCACAAAAAGGCAGCGATTTCGAACGGGCTTTATTAAATGCAGACTCAATATTGAGTCGAAATATTTCTGAATCAGCATGTCTAATGTTTATGGAAGCAGCAAAAATTAAAACCGGGCAGCTTAATTTTCTTTTCACAACCCCTTTAAGAGTGGCACCGCCTGTGCCCAGATGTCGATCTTTTCTGGAGATTCTCAGAGCATCGACTAATTTCTGTGGGAACATTGCAGGCAGTCTGCGGGGAAGAAGGGAGACAATGAGAGTGAAGTCTTCTGCATAAACCTTCAGAACGCATTTCGTCGGGCACCTTGCTCAACTACAATGTCTTGGAAAGCACCGACTTGAAAGCTTTAAGGCTCGCCCAGACTGCCCTCTGACGTCATCGGGTTGGGTGACCCAACGTGGGTGTGTTCGCAAATAGGTCTGTGTTTGTGAGTGTGTGGTTGTGTGTGCTTGCGCGCCTGCGTTTGTGTGTTATGCATGCATATGTGCGTGTGTGCGTGCGTGTGCGAGCACGGCATTGTGTGTCTGCTTGTGTGTGTGTGCTCGCGCGCGCGCGCGCGTGTGTGTGTGTGTGTGTGTGTGTGTGTGTGTGCGTGTGTGTATGTGCATGCGTGTGTGTGCGCGTGGCTTGCTTCTGGAAGCCCCTCCCGTGGACCCACCCCTGCAACCACCGCTAACGGCGTAGCCTCCTTGGACAACGATATCTGGGAGTGACTGTGCTAAGAAGCGCTCGTAACGTTTATAGGAAGACGGGTTGTCCTCTTCGCCCACGGGAAGTTGCGTTCAGGCGTTTCGGCGCAGCGTGCGACGAATCATGGCCGAAAGTACCCCACACGTTCTTCCCGTCCTCTCTGAGGTCATCTACACTGCGTGAGCGGCACTCGCTTGCAACCCTAATTGTGAGTGAGACGGCCTCAATTCCAAGAAGATTTGTCCCTATCGCGGTCCTTATTGTTGTAGTATATACATGCCTTTTAAATTTCACCTGATGTTCGTTTGTTTGCAAGAGCTCGTACCACCGTGCTCGTGCATTATGCCTCATTCACGATTATGGGTGAGCTCCGCGGTCTGAACTCCCTATGAATCACTGTTCGCTATGGCCAACTGATGTGCACCATTTTCGACTGTTTCAACAAAGTGGGTGAGTATGAAATGCTCTGCGATATTTGTTTACAATTTTGCACCCGAAAAAACCTCTGAAAACATTTGGTAAATATACAATGTGCATGACCATCTGTGACGATTCTGCGTGGTAATAAAAAAAATGACTGGACATATTTAAGTTGAGCGTGGGAAATCGAGACCCTTACCATTATGGTAGAGATTATTTCAAATGAGCGTGTCACTATCGATGTTTGTAACAGGAAGTTATCGGAATAAACAGTTTCCCTCTGAGTGTTCCGCCGACAAATATCATGCGAAATTAGTATAAGGTGGGTAAGCAAGCGAATCACAGGCGTCATTCACCGATATCTCCTGTTCTTTCCACGTACGTTAAATGCATTGTCATTCCCTCTTATTGGACGGTGGCGGCCCCGATAGCCAAGCGCCTGCAAATTTTACTCTACGGCGCCGGGAGGCTGTTAGCTCAACGCAGTCGCACTCTTTCCAAAGCCCGGAAGCGCATTCTGATTGTAATAACCATGCGGACTGAAATTATCACTGTGATTTTATGCCAAGACATGATAGCACGAGGGTACTTATGCGAATACTAGAGCGACGGTGTCAGTTGTGACCTGCGGCAACGGGAAGCCGGAAACGACGGCAGTGACCACAAGAAAGTGCAGCGAAACAACACTTTTCAAAAGACAGCCTCTGGGTTATATTTAACTGATGCAGCTGGAGTGGGGAGGGGTGGGGGAGTAGGAGTGTCATAAGTGGCCGGTGCGAATGTGCGTTATGCATGGGAACGAAAGGTCGCTCATTCATCAACACAACGCGGGTCTCTGCTGTGACAGGCACAGCGAGGGAGGATGTCAGAGTCAGCTGCGTTGATGCGGCGTTGACAGTGTTCGAGTTACTCTTGTCTTCTTCTTGCTGTCCCTTTTCTAATTATTGGCTGCACTTTTAAGTTGTCTTCTTTGCTTCTTCTTTCTTCATGTTGATATATTTCTTCTTTCGTCTATTATGTCTCTCGACTTCAGTTCTTTCCTCTTCTACTTTTTCTTTTTTTCGTCCCTTCTAACGGGGCTTCTCTTGGCCTCTCGTTTGGCTTGCCATAACTTGTGGATGCCATGGGTTCCGGAAGAAAAGGGATGGTGGAGAAGAGGAATATAAAAAAAACGAACAGGGCGCGACCAGGCCCGCAAGCTGGGAATTCTTGCTGACGAACAAATTAACTTGCAGACCGCGGTGAGACCTCTCGCGCAGCTGTAGCCTAGTTGTATAGCGTCAAACGAGAGTAAACTGGGTACTGACAGAGGAAGCTGTATCTTATATAAAAATAACAGCTGTTTCTTACCGGTAATCACCTATTGCGCAGAAGCGCGGAAGGTAACCAAGAGAGCGCAGTGTTTCAGAGAAGAAACGAGTCTTAATTCACATTAGCCGGAGTCGCGAAGAGAAATGAAGATGGGCAGGGCATGTAATGCGAAGGAAAGATAACCGATGGCTTTTAAGAGTAACGGATTATAAGAGAAGCCAAGCGCAGCAGGGACGGTAGAAATATAGGGGGACGGGTGAAATTGGGAAGTCACCGGCGATACGGTCACCCCGCTGGCACAAGACCTGGCTGATTCGTGAGGTATGAGGGAGACATTTTCAGTGCAGTGGGCCTGGTAAGACTGTTGATGAAGATGATCGGCAGCCTTAAATTCTGGAAAGGAATTTCAAGGAAAGCTTAGCGGAAGGACGCGAAAGAAAAGAATGAAATTATTCCCCGTCTCACGCTCGGTGTGCTAAGGACACATGTGACTCGTGTCCAGCACGCATGCTGGCTTCGATGGCTTTAACAGTAAAATCTGCTTGCTTGAAACTGGCAGTCGCCCACAAGAGAAAAGAATTAAGTGCAGAAAGGCGCTCTTAAGGAAAGCTATGCGAAAAAAGTGCAGAATTGCAGAAAAATATGAGAAAAAAATCTGCACATCCATAAGGCGGACCTAAAGATGCCTTTCTCAAATTCTTTACTAATTCGATTCTGCAATTTTTACTGCATTGTTTGCACAGATCTTTCTGGAATTCTTTCTGCTATCCGTTGCGTTTATTGTTATTTATTCGTTTTCTTGTTTTTTTTCTGATTTATTTGCAGTCATTTTCCCGAATTCATCTAGTTTTCACCTTTTTATTTTTCGTTTTTTATTTTCGGGGTTTTAATTTCTTTCTTTCTATTTTAGTTAAATTTACTGTTGCATTTCAGTATTGTTTTCATTTTTTTACTTGATCATTTTTTTTTAGCTCCGAGCCTCCATAACCTTGGACAATGGGAGGAGTAACACTTTCGCTATTGAAATCATCCGTCGCATTATCAAGAATTCCACACGAATTCCACACGAAGGGACCCACACGAACCAGGCTTGACGAACATGGCGGGGCTATAGACCGCAAAATAAATGGCAAAAATATATCCGGCCTGAAAATTTCAGGGCTGTCAAAATCAAAGTTCATCAGCCAGAGAAATGACGTATTTCTCCGGACACAGCTTTCTGTTCGCCTAACCACGGGCACAAATTCCGCGCAGGATGTATGAGAGAGAAGGCGGCTGAAGGGGGAGCGGGTGGGTGTGTTTATTTCCTTGAGTTAAGCTGCAATGAATTGATTCCGACGCGAGCCATTTTCTTCACAGTGTGCAACATCAGGCGCAGCAATACAGCGCGACTAGTATTGCGCTACGCCGTCCTACGCCATGCTTCCTGCGCCCTTACGCATCAATCAAAATTTAAGTGTCCTCTCCGGCCACAAAATATTATCCTTTGAGTAACCATTATATATAGCTCCTCCAGAAGTTTTACGCTGCCATCCTAGTCACTGACATGAAATCTCTTTAGCCCCCTTGAATGCTGTTTTCTTTGCCATTCGGGATGCCCATTTTTACCCGAGATGAGGCAGCAGCGCTAGCAGCACCATTTAAATCATAATACCCTGGCATTATGGTGTATGTGTGTCGGATTTCATCAGTCAATACCGCAATTAGAGAATTGAGATGTGCCGTCAGAGGTATTATTACTGTTGCTATCCTTTCTGTTCTGTGCTCAAAATTCACAGATGGCCAAATTGTGGTGTTTTGCTTGAGCGTCCGATAGAACAGAATTTTTGCGAAGCACTACAATCATCATGCCACTGCAGTGCAGAAGAGGCTGAAAATTGCCACCCCGCGATGCTCGCGCATTTCCATTGCGCGTGCAAGCGTTCTGCCACGGTTCGATTTTATAGCCGGGTCTTCTCTCGGTGCTGGCCCGCGTCGCCTCTTCGCCTCTGGTGAGAGCTTCTGTGCAACCACAGCAAGCAAGGCCTTTTCACCCATAGTTCAGGTAAATATCCTTCCACGCGTAACCGCCGCCACAGTCGCTACGTATGAAGGTGCCTGGAGACACAGTGCCGTAATGCCTTCTTCTGTTTTCTTTCCAGACGCGTGCAGACATTCTTCTGGGCTGCCGGCTGTACTCAACGTGCGAACTCGCCATGTTCGCGAGCCCTCAAGTCTGGAAAGGGAGCACCCCTCCGACGTTCGGGAAGCTGGGCCTCAAGCCTCGTGCTCGCCTACTTCGTTCAAGCGACCCGGTAAGCCGCGCACACACTAAGTTATCGATGCGCCTAATTGCGCTAGAAGTTGCTTAATCGATGGTGCATTTTGCGGTGAGGCTGGGTTTGGTACGGCTTCTTTGGGTGTCCAAGGGAGTTTATTACGAAGCATGTGTTCAGCAGTTTTGGTTTTCATAAATCATAATTTAAAAGCAAGAATGGCGTTCAAAACTACGACTAATTCGTGGAACTTACGCACTTTGCAATACACGCCGGCATTTTGGCATGTTGCCGGATTCATTTAACGGCCGTTCTTTGTACTTTGCAACCAGTTTGACACTACGTGCTTCACAAGATTAACTGAAGCTTCATAAAGCCCCGGAGGGCTTTAAACAAGTTGGGCTGCCCGCTGAATTTCAAACTGATCGGCCAAAGCGGTTAAAACCGAGGTCTTAGGTGTAACAAATGTTTTCAAGGGGTGTGGTTCTGTTCAGACCCAATGATTTTCTCTTATTTGCATAGTGTATTGAAAAAGCCCTCCGCATGAGTAAAGCACTTATTGCCGCTAATCAGACATTAGCATTTGCAGGTATAAATAGGCGGATTAGTCATGCCTACAGGGTTTCGCCGCACTGCATTAAGGAACATGCAACAAAGGCGCGTATTCCACGGAGAATTAGGAGCACGTCACGTTACTCCTGCCTCCCCCCCCCCCCCCCCGAGCAAATGCTACATCGGTGAATCAACTTTAAGGTCATTTCATGATAGCCATAATCTTGGTGACACCTGAAATGCGAGAGCGTACCACTCAGTGCAGGTAGGGCCTCTTGCTACAGGCAGATGACTATTAGCTTATTCGGAGAAGTAAATCGTTCCTTGCTGCCCATGCCTTATTGTGTGATCACGCCATTCTCGACGGAAGCTCTCGGCAGAAATTGCGGACGCTAGAAAAAGGAACGAGAAACCGACAAGACCACGGTGCCGCGGTTCTCCACTAGTCTGAAAGGCAGTCTTGTGTTTACAAAACTACCTTCTCTATTCAGTGCAAATTGTCTCATGGTTGCGGATGCTAGGAAATTATTCTCCTTTCATTAAAGCCTTTCTTGTCTGTCATAGAAAAGCAGAGCGCCAGTGCATCCAGTGTTTTTGTTCTTCGCGTACGAATTTGTTCCCCCAACCGCCCCCCCCCCCCCCCAAAACAAACAAAAAAAAATGCACCGGCTTCTTCTGCCCATTTTGTCGTTTCTCAACATCTTCAAAGGGTGTTACATACTCCTCTCTCGGCGCAAGTCGTTCTGGTCGGCGCATTCGTATCTTAGCACGTCATGACCATCTCCCAGCACTACACTTTCATGAGTGAGGACGGAACCCAGCCGTTCGGCTCGACATTGCCACGGCACCTTCACGACCATTTAGACTGAGCGCGCTTCCAGGCTTATTTAAAAATCCTTCTTACTAAGAAGCTCAGCGTGGTTGAACGTCTGCGGAATAGATACGATCGTTCGACGCATTGCGTCCCACCTGTGGACTTCCAAAGCTACCCCTTGCGAAACGGATCTTAACTAAACGCAACGACGAGGCTGTTCTAACTGCTGTCCTCTCAAACTTTATAATTATCAGAAATAATTCTCGCTTTAAAATAGTTAAAATGATTGGCGACCGATTGTTAACGTAAGGAAGAGAACGCAGTGAAGCATTGTAAAGCAACAGACAGCACCTTATGTGGACTTTCGGCAGACGCGGACAGTATGAGTTTCCTGTCGTCCTCTGTCACTGCTGTGTCCTGCTGTACGGCTGTATTGTCCTTAAGAAGGACGAGGATTATGTGAACGGCGACGGCATGGTGAAAGCAATTTTCTTTTATCCTGTGCATACAACTGTGGTGTTTTGCAGTGCTGTTTGTGCTAATCGCGTCAGGAAGCTGTTCGTATTTGTCTTGCCTGGCTCAGCCATCAAGCATTCCAAAGAGGTCCGACAAAAAATTACACTGGAATTAACTGGTCGCCTTTTAGCAGTGTGAGCCTTCTTCAGATAAGGACAGCCGCCTGAGCGTTCCGACGAAGACCTGATTAAAGCCGTGCAATTAATGCGCAGGGCCCACTTAGCGTTGGACTACATAACGCGCCACTGCGGTACGCCAGCGACCTGGGTGGGGCGGATAGTCAGGCCTCCGGCGTTCAGCTGAACCCAGACTCAGGCGGCCTTATTCAGCGACGTTGGTGCCGCCGTGCTGGGCCCAGCTTGCTGCTGCATCCACCCTTTCGGGAAAAGCGACTGAGCACTGCCCTCTGCTTCGAAGGCGGCTGTCAACGGGAAACCGAGCGCCGGGGCGAAAGACGGGGTGCATGTCGCCCGACATTTCCTGCGCCCAAACCACAGCCCATTGCGATCCCCACTCGCGTGTCGGACTCTTCGGCGACGGTGGGGCTCCTGCTTCGGCATCAGGCAGCCCAAAGGGCCCAGCCAAGTGAGGTAAGTCGAGGTTGTGGGTCAATCACTTCTTCCTGCGGGATATACGAGGGTTGTCCCTTGTACGGACGGGGTACAAGGGACACCCCATTTCTTGATGTTGCCCCTGGTGCTGCTGGTGCTCTTGCTGCTGCTTCTACCTGCAGCGCTCACTGTGGTCGTCTCCTGAACCACAGCCGTGAGTACATCACGGCGCTACTGTTGGCAGTAAGACCTGCACACCTCGAAGGTTCAGCGGAAGAGCGGGTTGGTGGGGGATTGCAGCGCCGTTGGCTCGACTGGTGGGCTATTAAGTCTCACGGCGGCCATCTTGTCGAGTGTGTAGCGTTGGAAGCTGCTGTCTATCTACTCATCTCCGGTCGGTAATTCTGAGAACAAGAGAGCGCCCCCAAGCTGTAATAGTAGCGCTTATATCCTGCGGTGCCAGCATGGACACATTGAACAGTCCATCCCAAAAAGTTTTAGGTGGCGGGTACGCCTCGATGCAAGGACGGGATGCCCGCGATGCCACCCTCACCGAATGAAAGCTTATTTTTCATCAGAGTTTTTAGGCGGGCCTTTGCTTCAATCAAGGCTTCCATACCCATCCTGGCCAGCATATTGAGTAAAAATAGGGAGATTTCTAGCAAGCAAATTTTTATTACACTTGTTCACTAACTCATTTTTTGTTACGTTCCGCTACAATTATCATGTTTTTATCATGTTGTGATGATGGTGCGCTATCCTGTTACACAGCCTAGGATTTAGTCTTTGCCAACTAGTTCGCCAGGTTCTTTTTCTAACCTTGCGCGAGTAACTATTTACTTGGGTGGCTTTATATGGAGTTTTTGCTATTCCAGCAAGTCCACAGCCGTGATCAATATGATAGGAAAACAAGACTGGCGAATCATTTATTGATACCTACTTGAATTTAGTGGACCAGCGCAGTTGTTTCACTTTTATAACTTCTTTCTTCGCCGACAATACCGAAATGTCATGCACAAATTCAATCGAGATTTAAAAAGAAATATTCCGAATTTGTGCAAAAACTTTCTCTCTCTCGCATTCGTCTTACGTGCAGTAACCGTGCAGGTCACCCAGAGGTTTTACTGCAGGAGAGCTGAGCAACATCGCTTAAAGCATTAAACACGGAAAACGCTGTCTGTCATGATTAGCATCTAGGGACAGAATGAACTTTTGGGCGTGCCATGTTTCACGGTATAAAATCTTAAAATGAAATTCAGCGGTTTATTTGCTTTTGCCACTGGTAGTACGGTCTACACTTTTATGGGGATTTCCTTCAAAATATTCTTATCTGACGTATAATATATAAGCAATGAATTCCTGCGGTTTGCAGCACCTGCGAATAATATACGCGCTTAGATACGGGAATCCGCAACTAACATCGCTTGCCGAGGGATTCATTACGCCAATAAAGGGACAGTGCTGATAGCACTGGCACAATCGCTTTCATGCACCGTGTGCAACTGTGCAATAAATGCGTCATTACTGCAGGATGGGCAGTTATAAGTTCGAAGCCGCGGCAAAACAGTGGTGATTTCCCCGTGCAGGCGGCCTGCTTTTCACAAGCATCCCATGGGTGACTCCACGAGCATACCCCGCGATCACACATCGGGTTCCTTATCGAGCGGTCCTGTTTAGTCACAGTGATGTGCTCGGGAAGAACTGGTAGGCTAGCTGGTTACGCATACCGAACGATCCCCACCCCACAAAATAGACTACAACTGACAGAAAACACACCACAAAGCGCCTTTCGCAGTGATGCGATCGTCGAAAGCTGTTTAGCCTCTTCTGACAGCGGCAGCTACACGAAAGGCAGTTGCGATACTTTTCGCGTTCGGCGGCATCCAATGAACTCTTCCGAGCACTCAAAACCGCGGTACGACCTGTGCGAAAAGCAAAACCATCTAGCTGTTTTTATCTCATGCGTACGAAGAGCACTACTGGCGTTGGCGGCTCTGAAAAAATAGCCAGAACAGAGAGGTAGAAGTACCAAGAAAGCGTAAGCTTCTCAGATCACGTCGTAAGTGCTATCTTTTACAGACCTTACAAAAAACAAAATTTTCATTTCTTGCCGTTGCACGCAGCCCTACAATGGTGCCAGTGGTGATTACGAAGACGAGGATAACGTTCTCAACGTCATGCTATTGCTTGTCAGGTCTTCCGTTGTGTCAAGTGAACAACGACAAGTCCTCCTTTATAAAACACGCATTACGATGACACGCTGAATTCGCTTGAAGACTACTAATAAATCTTGGCATATGAATATACTGTTGCTAGGTAGATTTCTTTCTGTATTTATATGAGGGGTTTTTGCGCAGTTCCCTCTGGAGGCATAACAGAAGCCCAAAAAGACCCTGACGTGAATACGCCACCCTACAGCACTCGCAAGAAACACTATCCCTAAGAAATGGTTTTACAGCTTTCACATACAACATATGCATGAAGATAAAGACAACTGCCACAATCAATACCTACTCAGTGTTTAATTTTGATGAGCGGAGACTACAAATGAACGGCGGAATATAGAAGTAAAAGAAAACTGTTACGCTTCTTTCATAATTTGTACAGGCAAACATAACAGATGTGTTTGCGTACAAATTGTGTTAAAGACATACAAGGGAAATACCACGGTTTGAAATTTCCATAAGCTGCACCGTGAAGACGCTATGGACTGAGTTTTTATTATCACATTTCAGCGATGTTCTGAGGGAAGGCGTGTGTTGACGTTACTATATAACCACTCGCGCCAACGCTCATTTTACGGTCATTTGACAGGGGTCGAGCTTGATGATGCAAGGGCCGCTGCCATGCACGTTACGCGGAAGCCCTATTGCGCCACGAATTCCTTGGCCTCCTGACCAAGGCCACCACCGGCCGACCTGTCCACCTTTTCCTCATCAAAATTCCTTTCTCTCTCTCTCTTGGCCTCCTGACCAATTCGGAAAGTGAATCTTTCTTTTTTTTTTAATCTTTCGTAATTGCATTTTGTAGGAGGAATCTATATAAACCCCAAATTTTCATCAGGGGTTCCTTTTCAATTATAAATCAGTAGCTTTGACCATGTCCCCGTGCTCGCAGCCTGGAGCACCTGACACTGCGAGGCCTGGACCACTCGAACAACAGCGGGCTCCGGGGCGAGTTGTGGCACGGAGTGGCGTCGCCCGAGGAAGCCTGGGGGAGATTGGTTCTCTGTCAAACATCCCCCCGGTGGCCGCACTTGTCTTCGATGCCCACCTGGCGTCGTTATAGAGCATGAGGACGCAGCGGTGGACAAGCGACGTCGCACCGACGTTCCTTAGCATCGCTTCGCCTCGGTAAACGACTTTATTCGTCGTCCTCGCTACGCCGGCCTTGCTGGCGCTTTGTCTACGCGTGGAGTATGCGCCCACAGCTCCTAGCCAGATTCTGATGATATAAAGTGCGGCTCGCGCCCTCGGCTTATAGAGCAGGTAGTATGTGCTCAAGAAACAATCAATGTCGGCGGTTAATACCAGCACAAACAGAAAGGGATACTTAAGTCTATATTCTTGCTTGTGCCTGTAAGGTTCACCCAGTCTATTAACATGCATATTTTCTTGAGATGCATATGTACAGTCTTTCTCAAAAGTAACCAGGCTGCATGGTTTGCTTCTAGCTTATCCAGTGGAGCCCTTACAGCTTCCCTGAAGCTGAAATGATTGTTAAAGCTAAGGACTGGGGGTATTCTTACCTTCCAACAACTTTTGATGTTTAGGAAATTCACAAAGGCTCCACTATAGAAGCTAGAAGCAAACCATGCAGCCTGGTTACTTGTGACAAAGACTGTACCTTATGTTTTTCGTTCCTTTCGATTAGTGCGCTGTCACATATGAGACGTGTGCGTTTCCAAAAGTGCCTCAGTGGTCACTGGTGTGGTCAACGCTTATGAAACCTTACAGACCTCTTACAGAAATATATCTTTAGCTTTTGATTTCAAGTATAATGATTTCGGCATCGCACTCACCAGGTCTTTCTGATGACTTCTGATTGGAGTTTTTTGTGCACTGGTGTAGAAATTGGGTAGCCTGTTTCGGATTACATTTTTTGTGCTTCAAGAGATTCTTATTATTTGTGGTTACAAGCTTAAGGTGCCTTTCTGTATGTTTCGGGATGCATTCAAACTGGTAAATAATGTTTTGGTAAAAAAATAAAACATCAAGAATGACATTTTCTTTCTCAAGTCTTTCAACACCGCATAAAATATCTGTTAACGGCCCCTTAAAAAGAATGTAAATGTCTAGAAAAAAAAGATATATGTGAGATGTTGGCTTAAACGTGGAACAGTTCAGACCAAGTCCCGCCAATGATTACAGCAAACTGCCGCCGTCCATAACCTATATTCAACTAATTCGAGCTGTTTACACCGCGGCCTCAAGCTCATTTCCTGGCAGTTAAAGACCAACCAAGAGGTGTTGTCGAGAGCTGATAATAGGCACAGTTTTTCTCAAATGAATCTGGTGATGCGGATGCAATATATAGCAGGCATAAGCCAAGAGGTTTAACTGTAAACTTATGTTAGTTTATGTCGATCACTACTGGGTAAGCAATATAAATGATTCTGGCAGTGCTGCAATGAAATACTGCTCTGTTTTCTTCATACTTCATAAGTTGTGATGCAAAATTTTCGATTCGAAACGGTAATTTCAATACTTGTGAGGAATTTACGTTATTAGTATGATGCAAAAAGTTAACGCGAAACCTTTTTAAGAATCTATGATATCTCTCTTATGCAAGACCAGAACGGAAGTTGCCTTTGTGATTAATTTTTGATTTATCACGATAAATATAATTATTTATAGTAAACTCAATTCTGACCGGGTACAGAAAACGAATAGAAAAGAAAAAAATGGGACAAACAATAACAAAATTGTTACAAAGGTTGATTTATTGTGAACTATTAGTTAAGGCATTTTTGAACAAGTCCTTACCTTGAATGGCTATCGTCGGTGCGGAAAGACGATTCCACTCTGTTCACATACCGTGTTTTCTAAAAGTAACTGGCAACGGTGGTTTGTTTCTGAGCCGCGTGGCGAAGCACTTACGGCTGCGCATAAGCTCTGAATCTGTGTAAAGAAAGGTGAACCCTTGCCCTCACGTAGTGACTGCTTTTGGTCTTGAGTGGTGCCCTACAGCCCCCTTATGCGGTTGAGAAGCAAAAACCTGGTGCTCGTTTTCCTCCGGTAAAGGGTACATGTGGCAGAAATGACGGAAAAAAAGGTCTGGGTCTGCGGTATGGTATGCCGTCCTTCAAAGTGTGATAAATACACGTAAAATCATGACTTCTAAGGTGTATAAGTTCAAAGGGTGAATTTGACTGATTAATATATTATGAGAAAAGGAAAGCAGCGAGATTTAAGAAGAGAAGCTTGAGTGGGCTGATTATTGACTGGACTTCATTAGGAGTATTCTATCTGTTCTAATTTTGATGAGGGTCTCAAATAGTTGTGCCGTACTCGAGTGTGAAAGAAATAATAATAATTATATCTGAAATTCAACAAAATATTTTTTAAGGAAGCTCTGCCCGCTAAAACTCATGACTGCTCCCTCATTTCTCGAAATACTCGCTTATCCAATGTCTTCCCGTTCGCGAGGCTGTAAGGACCAGAGTGTTTACAGACTGCTGTCGCTCTGCACTCCGCTTCTTTTCCTGTTCACAGATATGCGCACTGAAACACCGAAGCGGAACAGGATTGTGGATCGCCGGTGTGCATTCGCCAGCAGTTCTCTTGTACTTGGCCGAGTCGTAGGCTGGCCACTGCGCGCTGACGACAGCGGTTAAGAGCGTCATCGCCAGGCGCTGTGTGCGATGTTTTATATCTGCAGATAAAGAAGTCCTGCAGTGCCATTTTCAGCGTCTGGGTGTGATTTTCATCTTAACACACACCATTTTTCCTGGTATGAAGTCGTGCTTTTTTCGGTATATTTACCACACTATGCACAGGAATTTTTTCGGGCAAACAACATAAACTGCGCCACAACACGATGCAGTTTAAGCTTAGAGTATTTCAAGTCTTCATGGGTAATTTCTTTCAAGTTTCACAAGTATTTTACGGGGTTGATTTTAACCGCTCACGCATTGCTCTGGTTTGTCAACCTTTGCTGCTGTTCACGCGTTTTCCAGAGTCTAGTCCTATAGTGCTTTCAGATTGTGTATGGTTCTCACGGTTTTTCCTCTCGCGCTCCCAGAGCCAAGAACTTGTTTCGGGGGGGGGGGGGGGGGGGGGGGGGGGGGGTCTCATTGCCCTTTCGGGCGACATTTTATTTAGGAAGCTCCCGACTTACGTTCACAGAAATTGCGGCAGCGATCGCAGTAGGCTGCAGTGATTTTTATCTGTAAAGGGAATACAACAGCACGGTTTTATTGTCAGCAATACGAACTGCTTTAATCTTCAGGATCGAAATACGGCAAAATATTCATTTGGATATGCTGGCCACCAGTTACCGCGCAACGAAGTCCTCGTAATGAAAAAATTCACTGCACATCTCAAAAACGTGTGCCTGACTTTACAACATGTAGTACACTATTATTCAAATCCTGAAAAAACACGGTACTCAGCAGTATTTTTTTGGCACTTGAAAACCGCACTGGATAAGCGTTCTGTTTTGACAAGGTGCTGCCGCGTGAAATGGTGTTTGAGCTGTACTGGAGTGGACTGAAGACCGCAGCCAGAACCTGCTCTGATCTCTCATTTTGCAATAAGTTCTTTTTTCGATTTTTCTCGTTTATCACGCCATTTCGCGGAGTGCGTGATTAATATTGTTAAACAGCGCCGCAAAATTGTTTTCGACTGGTCTCTTCGGCAAACTTGAGTCCACACTCAAAGCTCGTCGCCGCGTTTCGTAAAGGCCTGTCACAGTGGTAGTTAATGTCGCCGCGCATGCATATATTTAGCTGCTACCGCCCGATATTGATATGAGCGAGTTGGCGTGCTTCCTGTTCGTGCTGTGTAAGTCGTCATCCGACACAAGCGGTTGGTAAGCTTTTTATACTGCATCAATCTCGGTGTTGGTTATAGTCGTCTTATATGAATCCTTCTGCCTATGGGTGAGATGTCTCATGGCTCTGCGATGACTCGTGTAAGCAAAATGAAAACATCGTCCTTAGATCGTCCCGAAACAGTGTGCCTGTGCGTAATCACTTAGAATCGGCCAACGTTCCTCAAGACGTTGAGCTTTTGTTTTCTCCCCAAGATAATGGCAACTAACCCCCAAAGGTTCAGAGCCTAGGCTTTAGATTAGCTAGCAGAATGGCCGCAGGTTTCCGAGACATCAAACTTTGGCACTGGCAGTCACGAAAGACCTTGGCGTAGCAGCAATCGACGGAAGGAAGTCTTGCCCAGAAGTTCGCCTGGAGTACACTATCGAGAGCGCTTGCGACGCGTGCCCAGAAGCAGGTCCATCATGGCCTATAGGATTAATGTAGCAGTGGGGCTCTGTTGGGTGGCCGACAATACCGACTTGGACAGCCCACTTTCGCTTATTCGAGAACGGAATGCACTGGCCAAAGCACACAGAAAATAAATTTTGGAAAATCATTGAACAAGAGGGAGGAGAGCAGGGGAGTAATTTCACTTGGGCCCTAACTATGGCTTTTGAGGAGGAGTGCTTGGTTCACTAAATAGCTGTCGTGGAACGTCCTCCGAAAGGAAGTCAAAGCAATACAGAGGGAAACACGACATTCGGAAAAATAGAGAGCCGTAGATGCAGAGCTGTACAGAATGCTATCTGTATAGGCTTTGATCTCTGGAGAAGAAGAAGAGTGAGCTGTTTCACGCCATCTGACGACAAATATCATTAATACGGTGAGGAGAATCGTGTTTTGTAAATGATAATTACATGCACTGCGTTAACTGGTGGCTGCGGTTGAAGAAGCAGGGTTTCCCCTATTTCCTTGAAGTGTTTCGGTATTTTCCCTGTATGTTATTCCTTACGTTGGGTTGCGGCAGGACACCGGAGGCCACCTCGGGTGCAAACATTGCTAGCCAGCTGATGAACCAGCACAATTCTCTCAGTGATGTCACTGTGAGCTATTAAGGGATGTGTAGTTGTAATAAGTGGGATGATTATGTTTTCCCTGCTGTATTACCAGCGCTGACAGTTGAAAACCACGCCGATACCACCCTGCGAACGCGCTATAGCTGCCAAGCGCACACCGACCACGGGAGTTTTGCTCTGAGGGGGAACCAAAGAACGACCTCACTTGATGATACAAACAATACATTTATTTCGAAACAACAATTACGCCAGCTAGCAAAAGATACGCTAAAGAATCGAGGTCGTCCGACTCCAAACCATGGTTGTGATCGATCATTCGCCTATGATAGGCCAAGGGAGAAGATACAAGGCAGGACGGGACGAGTTAGAGAAAAAATGTCCCCACTAGGCCTCGCCTCGATGGCTGAGAGCGGTGCGCCGTTCCCGAACGTCAGCGGGCATCGAGTTTCCAAGGCGAAGAGAGAGCTGTGTTCCGCGCGCGCAGCAATGACGCCGTCCGTGGCGATTGTGGCGCTGCGACGGCGGCGGCCACCCTTGGAAGTTAAGGGAACTAGAAAGGACACCGCAGATAAAGCTGTGAGGCGAACTAACCGAGGCAAGTCCGCGCAGCGCTGTATGACTATTAAGGCTATGAGATTTCATTAAAATAGTTTACAAACTAATGATAAGGTGTTTTCATGGCACGTGAGGATTGCTTTATGACGGGAGAGGTGATACTGTTGTCAAGTTAATAGAATATCGAAAGATCACGTATGGCATATATCACCCCGTTCCCCTCCTCGCTGTGCAGTGCAATTCAAGAAGGGCACTTTGGACATCCCCTCCCACTTCTGACGTCACCGATTGCGGAGAGAAGCGCTCAAAACCATGGCAGCGTTTTTTGCCTAGGCGCGCTGTTTTTGCTTGATTTGCTTTGTTTTGTCGTTCGCGCTGCGCCGTTTCGTTGTTTGACATGTTTCCTTGAATGTGTCTTTTCCGCCGCCTTTCGAGACCGCAGGGAAAAGGCCAGTCTGCGCATACCATTCTCACGAAAAATATGGATTCCTGTGCGCATTCCGGCACCTCGCTCAACGGAAGGGAGAGTCTCTGTGCCTTGAAATGGAAAGCGTGAATTTTTTTCGGTCGCCCTAATTGGACACTAGCCAGCATTTCGTCCCAGCCGTCGATTCTTCCAGCTATACGAAAGCATTTCAGATAAATGCCACGGCGCCGAAGCGAGAAGAGGCCTTCAGGTGACCAACAACTGCAACGGTGAAACTGTCGTTGGCAACCACTGTTCTTATTTCTTCATACGCTACCTGGGTTGTGCACAGATCTCTAGAATCGGTAGGCCCTAGAAAAGTCGAAAGTATACGAGGATACCTAAAGATCGAAAAGTTTTGAAAGCACTATTTTCGGCAAACTCGCAACCACTTCGCGAAGTTCAAATTTTGTCTCATTAGTCACACCGGTTTCCGTGGCCGAAAACACCCGCCGCAGAACGACGTTCGTGCCTTCCTTTCGGCGTACCAGTTGCACGGGATTGCACATCCATCTGAAACCCGTGAGAAAAACACAGGAAACAACAGAGAGAGAAGCTGCCAGACTTATCTCGACTCAACCTAGAAGACGAAAAGCCAAAAAACTGCAAAGGAGTGGTTCAGGGCTGTCGCCATGAGATGAAAGAGAAAATTTCAAATCTTGACAGGACCTGCAAAGCAACAATCGCGCTCGATAGGGTGCTAGGTGGCCAGGCACGACATCTTGGTGTTGCCGCTGCTGCTGCTGCGTCTACCGGCAGCGCTCACTGCGGGCTTCTCCTAAATCACAGCCGCGAGTACATCGCTGCGCTGCTGAGGCTGGGAATACCTGCACACCTCGACGGTTTTGCAGCAGAGAGGGTGCATGGAGGTGGATTGGAGCGCGGGTGCTCGACTGGTGTGCTAACGAGTCTCCCGGCTGCCATCTTGTCGAGCGTGTAGCGATGGAAGCTGCTGTCTTTCAACTCATTTCCGGTCGCTAATTCAGCGAACAAGAAGAGCGCCCCGAAGCTGAAATAGCAGCGCTTACATCCTGCGGTGTGAGAATAGACCATTGGACCGTGCATTCCAAGAAGTTTTAGGTGGCGGCTACTCCTCGATACAAGGGCGGGATGCCCGCGATGCCACCTTCATCGAATAAGAGCTCATTTTCCATCAGAGGTTTGAGGCGGGCCTATTCCCCGATCAAGGCTTCGAGAACCGAGCTGCCCAGCAAATTGATATTTGATGGGGAGATTTCTAGAGGGAAAGTTTTCTTTACAGCTGGACACTAACTGTTATTTTGTTATGTTACGCTGTAGTTATCACGTTATTACCATATTGCGATGATGTTGCGCTATCCTGTTACACAGTCTAAGATTTATTCTTTGTCAACTAGTTCACCAGGTTCTTTTTCTAACCTTGCTCCTGCAACTATTTACTAGCGTGGCTTTATATGAAGTGTTTGCTATTCAACCAAGTCTAAAATCGTGATGAATATGAGAGGGAAACAAGTCTGGCGAATCATTATTGATACCTGTTTGATTTAGTGGACCAGCGCAGTTGTTTCACTATAATATCTTCTTTTTTCGCGTACAATAACGAAATATTATTGTCATGGGGTCAGTGATTACGCGAGGTCATCACCGAGTCATGATAATGAGGGGATGGCCGTTTGACGCCCGGCGTAGCCGGTAAGCAAACGTAGTGAATGAGACAAAGGCGTGTTACGAGGTAACAACAAAACAACGTTTATAGTATCGATTGGAGAATGCTGCAGCTTTCACAGACACGTAATGTACATTCTAAAAAACAATTGCGGAAAACACATAGCACTAAATAAACTGAATTAAGTTATACATTGAATATGTCTACACAGGTCAGAACACAAGTGAGAGCCCAATTAGCTACACTCGGTAAAAGTTCAGAAGGGGAACAAACATACAGTTGACCGGGGAGCGCGGCTGCAGTCCATCCACAAACACGCGGTCAGTGCGGCCCCCGAAGGCGACGGTCCTTCCAGAGCAGCTTGCGGTTTCGAGGATACGGTGCGGCGGCTCGGAGTCCCGGGAGTTCGCGGAGGCAGCGTCTCCACCGACGAGCGGACTCAAGTTTCTCCCTCTCAAGAGGACTCAAGAGCGGACTCAGGTTTCTCCCTCTCGAATTCAGCTCACGTACAGTAATCATTAGGGCCCGGAAATTTAGGCATTTGCCTAAAAATGCCTATAAATGCCTAAACGAGGGATTTTTGCACTTGCCTGCCTTTTTGTCATTTTTTAGGAAATGCTACCAATTTAACCGCAATTTTTGCCTATAAATGCCTAAATCCGGCACTTCGGTCCTCGGTGACGTTTTTCAATTTTGAGACATGTGTCTATGTATGGTGAAAGGCATGCGCCGATGCACGCACAAAAGGCGCGGGTCTCGCCGAATGTTTTTCTCGAATTGTAACTTGAATGTAGTGTAACGAAGTGTTTATCTCGAAGTGTAGCAAGAGGCGAGTTTAGAAAGAGGCCTGACATACATTACTGCAATCTTCTCAACATTGACGGAAAGAATGACAAAGTTGGAAAAGGCTGGACTCTCAATAGATGAATCGTTGAAGGTAGTGGCAGAAGTACCGCAGCACTTCGGGGACTGGAAGGAAAGGGCGCTACTGCTTCTACGAAGATGCAACAATTGGTAGAAAAAATAGATGCCTAGAAACAATTTCCCAAATAAGAGTCTTTCTATGCATACGGCCACATCACCTGAAGGCCTAAGCCTTTATCAACTCTCGGTTTAGGTTCGCGCCACTAAGTTCATGCGATTTCAAAAGAAGCCTTTTAAGGTACAAAACTATGCTTAGCGAAAACCGAAGGAGCTTCACGTTCGAAAACCTGAGAATGTGCTTTATTGCTTCAGTTGAGGACTCCGTACGCTCCATGCTTGACTTATAAATCTTGTACTTCTGAATGAAGAGTATTATTCAAAGCGCCTATTTTTGCTTTATACAGCCTATTTCGGCGTTTTTTAGAGTCTAGATGCCTGCCTATTTCGGGGTTCTTTAGTGCCTAAATTTCCGGGCCCTAGTAATCATGCAGGTCACCCAGAGGTTTTACTTCAAGACAGCTGAGTGCCTTAGTTTAAAGCGTTAAATACGGAAAATGCTGTGATGATTAGCATCTGCGAACAGATTGCTTATTTGGGCGTGCCATGTTTCATGGTATAAAATTTTAAAATCAATTTCAGTGGTTCATTTTCTTTTGCCACTGATAGTACGGTCTGCACTTATATGGGGATTTACTTCATAATATACTTATGTGACGTATATTACACGTACAATGGATTCCAGTGGTTTGTAGTACCTGCGAATAATATATGCGCTTAGATACAGGAATCCGCAACTAGCATTTGTCGCCGAGGGATTCATTACGCGCAGTAAAGGGACACTGCTAATGGCATTGGAAGAATCGCATTCATGCACCGTGTGCAGCCCTGCAATAAATGCGTCATTACTGCAGACTGGCGCAGTTATCAATTCGAAGCCGCGGCAAGAAAGTGGTGATTTCCCCGTCCAGGCGGCCTCCTTTTCACAAGCATCCCATGGGTGACTCCACGAGCATCCCCCACGCCCAGCTGTCGAGTTGCTTAACGAGCGGTCCTGTTTAATCACAGTGATGTGCTCAGGACGAACTGGTAAGCTAGCTGGTTACGCATACCGAACGATTCTCAGCGCACAAGAAAGAAGCGACGACTGAAAGAAAGCACACCACATAGCGCCGTTCAGAGTGATACGATCGTCGAAAGCTGTTTAACCTCTTCTTACAGCGGCAGCTACACGAAAGGCACTTGCGGGCCTTTTCGCGTTCGGCGGCATCCAATGCACTCTTCCGAGCACTCACAGCCACGGTACGACCAGTGCGAAAAGGAAAACCATCTATATGTTTTTACCTCATGCGTATGTAGAGCACTACTGGCGTTGGCGGCACTGACAAAATAGCCATAACAGACAGCTAAAAATACCAAAAAAGCCCAAGCTTCTCATATGACGCCTTAAGGGCTGTCTTTTGCAGACCTTACAAGAAACAAAATGTTTACTTCTTCGCGTTGCACGCAGCCGTACAATGGCGCCAGTGGTTATTACGAAGACGAGGACAATGTTCTCAACGCCATGCTATTGCTTGTCAGCTCTCTTTCGTTCTGTCAAGGAAACAATGACAAGACAATTTCTGTTTTATAAAACACGCATCAAGATGACACGCAGAATTCCCTTGAAGACTACTAAAAAATCATCGCATAGGACTATACTGATGCTAGGTGTGTTTCTTTCTATATATATTTTAGAGGTTTTTGCGCAGTTCCCCCTGGAGGCATAACGAAAGCTCAAGAAGACCCTGACGTGAACACGCCACCCTACAGCACTGGCAGGAAACGCAAACCCTAACAAATGGTTTTACAGCATTCACATACAACATATGCATGAATATAAAGAGAACTACAACAATCAATACCTACTTAGAGTTTAATTTTTATGAGCGGAGACTACAGATCAACGGTGGAATATAGAAGTAAAAGAAAACTGTTACGCTTCTATCATAATTTGTACAGGCAAACGTAGCAGATATGTTTGAGTACAAATTGTGTCAGACACACAAAGGAAAATACCATGGCTTTAAACTTCCATTAGTTGCACCGTGAAGACGCTATGGACTGAATTTTTAGTATTACATCTCAGCGATGTTGTGAGGCAAGACGTGTGTCAGTATATCAGCACTCGTGCCAACACTCATTTTATGATCATTTGACGAATGTCGATGCTTGAAGATGCAAGGGCCGCTGCCATGCACGTTACGGAGGAGCCTGATTGCGCCATGTATTCCTTGGTCTCCCAACCAATTCGGAAAGTGAATCTTTCTGTAAATGCACTTTGTAGGAGGAATGTATACAAACCAGAAATTCTCAGCAGGGGTTCCTTTTCAATTATAAAGCAGTGGATTTGACCACGTCCCCCTGCGCGCAGCTTGGAGCACCTGACACTGCGAGGCCTGGACCACTCGAGGGACAGCGGGCTCTGGGGCGAGTTGTGGCACGGTGTGGCATCGTCCGAGGAAGCCTTCACTCTTAGAACTAAAGGAGTGCAGAGGAGTGCCCAGAACACACTTTGAAGGAGTATTCGCTTGTCCCATATTCCACTCCTTTTTCCAGAATAAAATTACTCCCTCTGGACAATGAGTGATCCAACACCTACTCAAGGAGTACTGTACTACTCCTGCAATAGAGTACAGGCACTCCTCCGAGGGAGTAAAGCTACCACATTGAAACAGCATCCTACTACTCTTTCAGGTAGAGTTCCAGGCCTCCGTTTGTTAGAGTGACTATACTCCTTCAAGGAGTATCAGCCCAGATCTTATTTTACTCCTTCAAAAGGAGTTTCACGTGTTTTCAATGTATCCTACTAATTTTCTTATTTCGCATATTCTTCAGAGCAAGTTGGTCATATGTTTTGCAGGATCCACCTGCGCTACATCTACAAATGAGTAATGAGCAAAAGGGATTATAATCTTTGAGTAGAATAATTTTTGCTCACACAACTACTTTATGGCTACACTACAGTTTGCACATTAGTATGGTGCTCTGTCTGCCTTAGGAATAACAATGGTTCAAGAAATAATGACACAAATGCACAACACTGATAACTTTTATTTCTCAAGTCATTGCTGTGATTGCTGTGGCTGCCCAAAACACGCTCGGGAGGTGCTCGCTAGGATCAAGCCCCATTAGTGTCTCAAGCAGCAGACAAGCCCGCTTTGTTTTTGGGGTGTACTTGACATTAAATGCCAAGAACACTGCCAAAAGCAAAGTAAACCCATCTACCAAATCCACCGCAGTGAGCTGTAAGCGCTCAAAAGAAACTAAGATGCTGGATGATGCCGTAGCTTGCTCGGCTGAGTGAAGGAGCTTTGGCTATGCGTGCATTTCTCCGGGTGCCTGCAAACATGAATGAAAATAATGCAAGTAAGAGTCAATTCCAATGCCCTTTTCATACTATCCTGCATATAACCACATGAAAAAAAAAGAAAGAATACAACTAGAATGTACTGATCGTGTGTGTCATGTCGCCACTAGTGTGTACCTATATTGTGACCAAGTGCAGACACCTTTCATTGCAAACCTTCATTCAGAGCTACAATTTTATGAAGCCCAATACAATTATCACTATGCTAGTCCTTTCAAAAGCTGTGTGCATGTAAAACAAGCACATATTTACCAAATGAAAATTTTAACATGAGCAAGCTCTTCTGCAAGTATCGTGATCAGCCTGACTACGCCCACTGCAAGGCAAAGGCCTCTCCCATGTTCTCCAATTAACCCTGTCCTTCGCCAGCTATATCCACGGTGTTCCTGCAAACCTCCGCCCATGGAACTTTTTGCTGCTTCCTGCTACGCTTGCCTTCTCTTGGAATTCACTCCGTTACACTTAAGGACCAGCGATTATCTTGCCTTCGTCTGCCCTGCCCAAGCACCCTTTTTTCTCCTGATTTCGACTAGGATGTCTTCAACCCGCGTTTGTTCCCTCACCCACTCCGCCCGCTTCCGATCTCTTAACGTTAAGCCTATCATTTTTATTTCCATAGCTCGTTGCGTTGTCCTTAACTTAAGCTGAACCCTCTTCGTTAGCCTCCACGTTTCTGCCCCATAGGTGAATACCGGTAGGATACACCTGCTGTATACTTTTCTCTTGAGGGGTATTGAAAAACTGCCATTCATGATCTGAGAGAACCTGCCATATGCACTCCACCCCATTCATATTCCTCTAGTTATTACCCTTCATGATCCGGATCAGCAGTCACTACCTGCTCTAAGTAAATGTATTTCCTTATCACTTCCAGTCATTTCTAAAACCACACCTATTGTGCTTGACGGTTTCTTGTCACATAATACATTGTGCAGTTTAAAATATAGGGTAACCTTGAATCGGGAAAACACTTAAACCAATGACAGTTTTCTTGCTGAAGAGAAATGGCTGTTGCAATTCCTGTTTCTCAGATACCATTAACTGAATTTCATGCCCTAAAATAGTGAAGGAAAAATTCAAAATTTTTCATCTCAAATAGGCAGACAACAAATTTCAGTTTGGTTTGGGTTGGTTTATGGGGTTTAACGTCCCAAAGCGATCCAGGCTATGAGAGACGCCATAGTGAAGGGCTCCGGAAATTTCGACCACCTGGGGTTCTTTAACGTGCACTGACATCGCACAGTACACGGGCCTCTAGAATTTCTCCTCCAAAGAAATTCCAGCCGCCGCGGCCGGGATCGAACCCGCGTCTTTTGGGTCAGCAGCCGAGCAAATTTCAGTTGCACATTTTTTTTTTGTTTTTAATGGTGCATAAGGCATTACTATGCACGGATAACCACACAGTATTCGCCTATGACTGCTAAATAATGTGTAATTAAATATCTTCTCTCTCCTGCTTCACTTTTAAAAACTGAGCAATGGCAATGGCATCAAAGGTCAGTATAAGCCAGGGGAGGCATGAGGAAAACTGCAATATAATTGCGGCTTCGTCATTCATTGTGACTCCGACTCTTAAGACAGGCTGGCTTTAGCATTGTAACTAATTAAAACGATGAAGTAGCGATATCGTAGCTTTTTGTGCCTTCCATAACCTATACTGAACACTGATGTCATAGCAATTGCTATGCTCTTGAAACAGGGAAGAAAAGAAATCTGGTTGTAATTATTTAGCGATTGGAGACGAATACTATGTAACAATTCTATGTATACGAATGCCCAGCACGTCGCTACAAAGAACACACATAACCAAAAATTTGATGTTTATACTCATTTAAGGTAATACTACTTCCCACGCAAGAACACGACAGCCATGTGTAAACTTTTTGCTTTCATAGTAATAAAATCTATCCAACGACAAGTTAGGCGCAGCATGTCTGCTCTTTATAAATATGCAATACTGACAATGTTTGACACTAGCATTTGGCATGAACGAGATAACTGTGATTACTTCGCACATTACGTGCCAGTCCATACTATTATGCGCAATTTAGATTTGCAAATGTAATGTGTAATTCTCTATGACTGCCACGTTAGTGCACTGCAAACCAATGAAGTTGTCTTGCATTTGCAATGTTCTCACTACTTTTATGCAACACTGATAACTTCAGTATATCTGCATCGTTCTGTTAGACGGCCACGGGATAGCTAGAATTAAGGCTATTTTATGTGATGGAAACCATTGACTAGACAACAAAGAACAACAGCCTCAACTACTGTCCTGGTGCTGGATCGTCTAATAAGAGCTCAGAAAGACTCGGTTTCAATACGCCAAACCCTCCGCATAACATTACCCTGTGCGAAAATACCCCACCCCACCCTAGCTTAATTTCTGTCCACATGCACCAAGGCTCACTGCACCTGTTATAAATATTGCCCTAAATATTGCAATCAAGCTGCCCGTGTATGCATAGGCTATCTGTGCATGGAGAAAGAAAGAAGTTGTTAGGAATGTTTCACACCAAAAACAGAAAAAAAGGCAGCCTGTTTCTCAGAAACAGCTAAGAGCATGAAATGGTGTGTCCAAAAAGATTAGGCTGCTTTGTACTTATTTATGACAACGAGAACTGTCAGAGCTGCGCTTTCAAAAATTCAGGAGCTTTGTGCACAAACATAGCTTCCGTATGCACGTCTTGCAGCACCAATGCTTCCGAATTGAAACGACCGATGAATATGCACAGGAAAAAGCAAATAGAGAGCGCTTGAATTTAAAAGACAAGCTACCTTGCGACAGAACCTTCCAGACAGTGACGTGTACTGGTTGCGGTATACCGAATATATACCTAGCAAGTAAGCGTGCGCTTTGTTAACGAGCGGGATTCTGTGGCGGCAATGCTACAGCTCCAATTCCGAAAACTTAACGCTGCAAAAATTGAGTTTTCAAAATACGTGCGAATGCACGATACACTTTTGCACGCATTTAGAACTTTCAGTTGTGAAACACAGACAACGAATCTTGTGTATGCGTCTTCCTTGGCTGGTAAAAAAATTCTTCTATAAGTCTCCAGTTTGCCTGTGTACTCCACAAATTCTAGGATCCCTGTCTGCTACATGTCAAGTTTCACTGAAGCGAAAGTAATACAACCGACTGCTGATGATCTGCTAGGGCAACAGGATTTCAAAAGTTTGAGAAGGGCAGTGGGAGTCCAATCCAGGTGGAGTAGTGAAATTTGACTAGTAACAGACAGGGATCCTCCAATCTGTGGAGGACACCGGCAAATTGGAGACTTACGGAGGAATTTTTTTACCCGCCAAGGAACACGCATACACAAGAGAGAACCACATAGGACTACGGCTTTTACCAGCCCTTGTCTTGTGCGGTTCTCTCTAGTGTATGAGTCTTTTTTGGCTGGTAAAAAAATTCTTGCATAAGTCTCCAATTTGCCTGTGTCCTCAACAAACCGCAGGATCGCTGTCCACTACTAGTCAAATATTTCAACTCCACCTGGCTTGGACTCCCACCGCCCTTCTCTGTGGAGAAAGGGTGACAGCTGCTGGCAAAGGACAAGGTTAACTGCAGATCAACTGGGGAAGCATTATCCTGCACTGATTTTGACGGCACGTTCACAAGACAAACAAAATCAACTCGAGGAGCGGGGTGCACATCATGCGACTGAATGTCAATGGCCAGTGAAAATGGCACCAGCCCTGTGGAATGCACATGCATAAAACGAGACGCATTTTTTTTGTCAACTTTGAGTAGCAGTCTACTGCACTTTTAAAGAGCAAAGCTCTCAAGTATGGCAACACTGGCACTTTTTGTTTTACTGGGGTGAGGGTCGTCGTGAGGGTTGAAGTCCATATTTCTTTTCCATCCACTGTGTTAAATGCAAGCTATGTTTACCTAATAGGGGCTGGGCATCTAACATCACCGTTATTTCTTTGCAGCAGTTAAAACAATACAGCATACATTTTATAACATGCTTAACGAATTTTTGGGAGCAGCATGCTTTCACCCTTCTACTATTTGTTGCTACTGAATCAGTTTGGCGTTGACAAAATATCTGTAATAAGGAGTAATTACTCATTGACATCCACTCGAGCACAGCCGAATGGCTACAAAGGAAAGCTATACAGCTTTCACAGAAACTTCGTAGTTAAAGATTCGTCCTGGTCCGGTGTTCGAACTCAGAACCACCACTTCACTGGAGCAGTCGCTCTACCAATTTGTCCAACCTGGACGGCAAGCTTATGGTAGGGCGAGAGCGAAGTGATCAATAACTCGAGAGGGAACTGTGTTGGTCCAATGTTTTAGGATCCCTAAAACATTGGACAAACTCAGTTCCCGCTTCATGTTACCTCTAAAACATTGGACAAACTGAGTTTCCGCTTCATGTTACAATACTAAGCGACATTTTGGTCTATACACCAGAAATACCGGTAAAGCATCATGATAGAACACAATGTTTTCTAAAGGGATAAACGAATATGTTCGCCCTTTCAGAGGGCACATATGCATAAGAGGCAACATGTGTGAAATAGTCACTGCACCTGAAGCAGTGTAAACTCCATTATGTTAACAGCAGCAGTCAAAAGCTTCATGAGCGACTATTTCATACAGATTATGCAATTACATTCATGCAATTCAGGATCAGATTCATGTGATTATACAGTGAGGTACTGCTGCTAAGTGCACGTAGAGCTCTGCATGCATTTCTAAACCCGGCTGTGAGCCTGTCTACGAATTTTTTCTAAATAGGCAGGTAAGGTATGCATCACTGGAAAACAATGCCTACCACAAACAGCTGAGGAGAGATAGCACAGCCAAAAGCTGGAAGCACGAATGGCCCAGTAGGTACTGGCAGCTGGCAACTGCAAATAAATATGTCAGAGCAACTGTTGTCAGTGGCCGTAACAATGTCATGAATGACAAGAGAAGAAATTGTCTACTGCTTCATAAATTAGAATAAGGTATTAACATAGGAACACAAAAAGCAATGAGATGGCCCATGACAAAAGAAATGAACAGATTGTATGTGATGCACCGATATACATTTTTTCAGTAGATTTACATGACTGTCACAACCGCATAGAAAGATGAGCAGGCTGGAATGCCACTATTTTTATGCATGATGAAAAGAGCGTAACTATTCGAATATAGCATGCACAGCATTTAATTATTACTACTAGGGTGCTTTGCAGCAGCACCGAAGGCATTTTTAAATTGAACGTAGCGACCAGTAGACCCGTCTGTTTTGCACAAATGACGAGAGGATGGAAAAGGCATGCATTTATTAGCAAGAAGCATGATATCTCACATCACAGCATGAAACGAAAATTGGTATTGCATTTAACAAATCTGCACAGAAATAAAAACTGCCTAGTGGCAATGCAAGTAAGAGCAAGGGAAAAAAATACCGAAGAAAACTGGTCAGTGTGGTGCAGGGAGGTCTGTGGGTAGGGTCTCGTGCCTGGGAATAGTTCCGAGCGCGGAGAATCGCCGGCAGCACAGCTGGTGGCAGTCAACCAAGAATAAATAAGAGAAAGTGAAAATCAATAACAAACCATCACCGATATAGCGAACGACTTGAAAGCGGGCCGCACAAACGAGGGATATAGCAAAAAGCTTGAAATCCTAAATAAGTGCGCAGTTGCATCCCAAACAGTTCTCAAAATCTGAAGGCGAGGAAGCATCGACACCTACACATCAGGGCAGACGCAAGAACGATCTAACTTTGACATAATACTGTGTCAAATTCTGTTCCATGGGGAAGCACAGATAAAAATTTACAAATGACTAGGCAAGGGATATGCCCCAGCCTTTTACACGCGATCATTGTCCCCGAAAAAAATGTATGACAAATATTAAGGCGTAAGCACTAATCCGACGAGTACACACACTGAGCACTGTCTGTTGGCAGCTGGCCTAGCGCGAGTGCTCTGTCGCGCGGCACTGCCGCTCATCGTCATCTTCTAAGTAGCACAAATCAATCCGACGGGGACCAGCCGCGAGGAAACTCGACCGTTGTCAGTTCCCTTGTCTGTCCGCAGCTGGCCTAGCAAGAGCGCTCTCTAACGTGGCACTGCACGCTCATCATCCTCTCCTACGTAGCACAAATCTATGCTATTGGAATGTAGTAAGCATTGTCTGTTGTTTTTCGCAGCGCTAGCAAGCGACCGCATAACTCTGTTGTGATAACTGGTGGCATTTTTATTTACCGCGGCACCCGAGTACTAAACGCAGATAGAGACTATGGAGCAACAGTTGCCATGCGGCCTATACGCCCGTTCTTTTCTGGTAAATGCCGATTCACACGACGGTCCGTTCGCCCGCTGCCGCGGCCGACAGCGCGCCTCTCAATGTGGTGACGCATGAATACGTAGTGCGCGGGCCGCGGGCGAACGGACCGTCGTGTGAATCGGCCTTAACGCATTATAGCTGAGGCAACCGCACGCAGACTGCCTGCACTGCCATCCCTATATAGGCGCACACTAATAACGAGTGCGAATAGAGATCAGAAGTAAAGAAACGTACACGGGACTCACCGTTCAGACGGCTCATCAAGGCTTAGCAAAACCGCACATTCTTCTTCGTTGCCTCTCCGGATGACAAGAAGTCGTAGCGCTACCTTTCTTCACGGCTTTACCCGTTCAAAATCACCAGTGTTGACAGGGCGTAATTCTCGTCGTTGGTTTCCAAAACACACTTGTGTTCTTCATACACGTCCACCGCACGAGGACTCAAACAATGCTACGAAAACCCAAATAACACAAAACGTGACGACGGCTGCAGTTTTGCTTCGTTGAAAAAACCTACAAATGCGCTTTCTTTATTAGTAATATTTGAATTGTGTTCGCAACAAAAACAAATTATATTTTTTCATTTTATTTCTTTATTAAATGCGAATACCAAAGCGCTTTTAGATACTTTTGCTGACATGTCGTTTGTAGAAGCTGCGATCCTGTGATCCCATCCCCGGGTGTCCTAGCAGACGACGGCGCAGACGACGCTGTTGACGGAATGCAATTTCGATTGACGGCAGCGAAAGTCCCTTAAATGCGACAAAAAAGGCAAAGAAACGCACCGTATCGCAAACTGGTCCATATCAAGGATATGTTCGACGCGAGCGGTAGGACAAAGAGCAGCTGCGATGCATTACTCTACGCGACACTGGCATGCTCGACGGAGATCTACATGAAACAGAGCTTAAATGTGACCTGTACAGCGGATTACTGTGATATCAACTGCGTTACGGAACTACGACGATACTTGCTTCACACTTTAGCTTATATGCAACAGCGGCCCGCACTCGCCGCATCCTGTTCGAGTGTACTTTCACTAGCAAGAGCCCACATGCATGGAAGCCGACAGAAGCAACTGTCTTTTCGAGTTCAGATTGTTCCGAGAAATACGAGCAGCTTACTTTAGCACGTACTCGAATTCAAGTTCTCAGCCTTTGTGTCACGTACGGTGACGATGGCGTCGAGGACGAGCTTAAGAACCGCCTTAACGTGGCCGCAACGCAGCCGGTATCCCAAGCATTCGTGCGCTTTGTTCACCTGTACTGCGAACGTGCGCTCAGTCGCAGGCCAGCCGCAAGTTTCTGAGCCAATCTGTGAGCGAGCCGAGCTTTCAGCAATGACGCTGCTCGCGAGCGCGCCGCGTGACGAGCTTCGGCCGGCTCCCTGGCTGCCGTATTCGTAGCTAAGCCTAGGAGGTTTCACTTCGATGCCAGAGCTGAGAGCGCTTCGAAACTGGCTAGCGCTGGGGTGCTACTCTTTGCATTGTAAGTACGTTTTATTGTGAACTATGTCTCGTAGTGAAATAAAGATATGCTCGGGTCCACCCAAACGGTGAGGATGGCGTCGAGGACGAGCTTAAGAATCGCCGCAACGCAGCCGATATTCCATGCATACATGTGTGCTAAATTTGTTCACCTGTGCTGCAAACGTGGGAATAAAGGTTCGCTCAATCGCAGGCCAGTCGCTGCTCGATTTTCCAGTCTTGCGTGCGCGATTCGCAAGCTTCGGAGCGAATCATTGAGCGAGCCGAGCTTTCGGCAACGACGCCGCCCGCGGTCGCGCCGGGCGACGAACTTTGCGCTGCTCGCTGGCTGCCCTTGTCGTCGCTAAACCTAGCCGATTTCGCATAGATGCGGTAGCTGAATGCGCTTCGAAACTGGCCAGCACTTAGGTGCTACCCTCGGCACCGTTTTACTCTGAGCCCCGCGTCATAGGGAAATAAATATATGCTCGGTTTCCGCGACCCCTTCAGGAGCGGAGCTATAGCAGAGGCCAGGCGAACTCCAGAGCAGCAGCAAAGCGGCTATGGGAGGAAATTTGTATGGCTGTTATCGCTTCTACCAACAACTCGACATTGGCTAATGATACTCTATCCCAGAGCTTTGGTCGTGAACAAACAATACCAGTGCATTTTTCTGACGCCGGCAGCCGGCATCCAGGCTGGCAGGCCGGCCCCGAGAAGCTAGCACGCCCTTACGATTGTATAGCCGTGGCGCACATCAAAACCGCCACGATATTCTCCTCTTCGCTCAGGTTGTAGCAGCACACTGCTAATAACGAGGAACCAGACCACTTTAAAAGACCGAGCGCGAGGGCGCAGGAGCCTGGGCCAAAGCGCGTGACTGACGTCATTCCCGAGACCTCATTTCACGTGAGAATCATACGAGCAGGCGACCCGTAGGTCACCCTTGTAGGTGTGAGGAACGGTGTCGTGGAGCTGCTGCCTGGTCGCAAGCGACTGCTGGTCGCATGCCCTTTGCTACTTGCAAGTGTGAATGGGCATTCAATGCCCGTTTGCAGTAGCGAGTCCCTTAGTTCACGTAGTTCACGTATGCGTATGTATACGTAGTTCACGTATACGTATATAGTAAGTGCTTCCGCGAAAATACAGTTAAACGCAAGTTTGAAGGAATGCATGGCGAGCGCTCTTAGCAAAATGAACAACGCGTCCTCGCTGTAGATTATTCTTTGCGGCATAAGAAAATAATACGAGTTGCTTGCTACGATGAGCAATGATATCTATTGTGCAGCCTGTGGAGCCGCATGAACGTTATCATTTGTTTGTTAATTCCTTTGGCGGAGGAGTAAAACAAGCACTGAACTCCCTTGGGGTATGCAGGAGTGGAAATGCCATTTTACTCTTTTGTCAAGAGGAGTGAACAGGACCTTCCACTCTTTCTCGTTTGTAGAGAGAGTAGATTGAGACCTGCAGGAGTAGCGAGGCTCTTTTACTCTTAATGCAGGAGTAGCAGTTCTTAGAGTGTTGGGCGAGACTGGCTCTCCGTCAAACATCCCGCCGGAGGCCACACTTGTCTTCAATGCCCATCTGGCGTCGTTTATAGACCACGACGAGGCAGCGGTGGACAAGCGATGCCGCATCGACGTTAGTTAGCATCGCTTCGCCTTGGTAAACGAGTTTATTCGCCGCCCTCGCTACGGTGGCCTAGCTGGCGCAGCCGCCGCAGGAGTCCTGGACAAGGTACTCCACCTATGATGACTCCCAGGACGCTATGAGCAGTCTGTAAAAGTTTGCCCCCTCTCTTCTATCTGGAGTAGCATGCTAGGCCAATAACCAATAACCAGGCAGACCTCTCCTTTATTTATTAAAGACACTCTTCTCATCTACTTCTGCCTTTTCTTCTTTGACTTCTTTTTCTCTTCTTGTTATTTCTTCTTCTTTCCTCTTTATGATTTTCGCCTTTTTCTCGCCAATCTTTACTTCTGTGTTCGTGGTTTTCTTCTCATTTCATCGTCCTTCTCATCTTTTGTTTTCATCTTCTTCGCTTCTTTGATTTTTTCGTTCTTCCTTCTCTTCTTCTTGCTGTTCCTATTCTATCTCTTAGCTTCACTTACTTCTGTATTGTCCGCTTCTTCTTTCTTCACGTTTTTCACTTTCATCCCCTCTGTCTCCTGGCTTTTCTTCTGTTTCCTACTTATTTTGTCTTTACCTGCTTTTCTCTATCTTGGCTTAACTTAGCTCATGGATTCGCTTGTCATGGCTTGCAGATTTCAGCAAATAAAAATTCAATGGATCTCTTCGAGGTGGTGTACGAATACGTATAACGGCTTTGGCAGTAAAAAAAAATAAATAAACACAACCTGAGCTTCGAATTACGAACAAAAGGATGCACTCTACACAAAAATACACCCATGCGGGAGCAAAAGCGGAGCAAGCTGTTTTATACCGCACTCCCTTCTAAGAAAGGGAGTGGGCTAGAGGACAGTTTACTCCCTTTTAACTCTTTTCGGTTTAGGGCGGTGGTGAAGAAGACTAAAATAAGAAAAGAGCACGGCCCTTGGCAGGGCCCCCTACCATGGAATCATTACTGAGGAAGAAATAAACTTGTACACAGTGGAGCGATCTCCTCCCACGTGGTTGTGGGCCAGAAGCGTTGCACCAAACGAGAGTAAACTGGATACTGACACAGGCAGCTGCATCTTATATATGAGATTGTAACAGCTGTATCTCTCCGGTACTAACCAATGGGGCAGAAACATGGAAGCTAACAAAAAAGGTTCAGTTTATATTGACAAGTAACGTTAAGAGAGAGTACTTCATTAACACCTCTTTTTGGCCTATTTGGTACATACTTCTAACGTTAAGAGACAAGAAGAGAGCGGAGTGTGTCAGAGAACAACCGAGAGATAAATGCATTATGGTTGAAATCAAGACGAAATGGACATGGGCAGGGCATGTAAAGCGAAAACAATATAAGCGATGGTTGTTGAGGCTAACGGACTCGATTCCAAGAGGAGCCAATGGCAGCAGTGGCGGCAGAAAGTTAGGTGGGTGGAAGACACTGGAAGTTTTAAGGGATAAGTTGGCCCAGATGGCACAGGACCGGGTTAATTGTAGAGATATGATGCTTTAATACTGCAGGGGAAGTAGTCAGGCCGATGATGAGACAGGCAGTCTTAAATTTTTTAAAGCAATTCCAAAGATGGGTTTCCAGAAGGAGGCGAATGAAAGGGAGGAAATCATCCAACGTTTCAGGTTCATCGGAGAAAGAACAAATGGCTTATGGAGAATCCCGTGGATCTATGAAGGTAGAAATTTGGGGGAGGAATCCAGCACCAAAAACTCGTCGAAGACAGCTTGCAATGAGGCGGAAGGCAATGACCTAAATTTGACGTGTACTTTAAATGCAGGAAAAGATCAGACAAAAGTAAGGATCATTTGCAGTGCTTCAGCAGCAAAAACTGCTTGTTTTAAATGGGCTCCCGTCTACAAGAGTAAAGAAGGAAGTGCAGAACAGACCCGCAAGAGAATCGATTCGGAAACATCAGCCGTTTCGTTCATTAGGGTTCTGCTGTGGCCGAGGGTCCACGCGAACCTGGCCTGACGAAGATGAAAAGGATCAAAAAAGAGAATAAAAAAACATGCTCGGTTGGAAGATATCAGGCCTGCACAAACTCGAAGTGCTTCAGCCAAAAAAGACGCTGCTTGCTGAGGACATAACTTTCTGGTCGCCATTATCATGGTCAGAAATTGCGAGAAGAGTACAGGGTTGAGGAGAGGGGAGGGTGGGATTATTCGGCTTAGTATAGCTTTAATGAATAAACGTCTACGCCAGCCTTTTCCTTAGATTATGCAGCGCCAGTAGTAGTAATACTCGGCGCGGGTATTGCTCTAAGTGGTTCTATACCATGCTTCGTCGATACTTACGCATCGATCACTGCCCGTTTTCTTGCCTCCCACCAGATTATTAGGCTTTCAGTACCTACTACACATTCTTCATAACGCAGTTCTACGTCGCCATCCTATCAATAACATGGCTTCTAATTTGGACTTCCAAAATGCTGCTCTGTTTGCTTCTCGCAATGCCCATTTTTCCCTGAGGCGAGGCAGCAATGCTAGAAGCATTTTAAAATATTGATACGATTGATACGAAGGCGTTACGCAATATGTGTGCAGCACTTCATTACGAAATACTGGGAGTGGCGAATTAAGCAGTATCCTCGTCGATTTTATTACCTTCTATTATGTTCGCGGCCGAACTTCACGGAAGGCGCAAACCTGTGGAATTGCTCGAGCTTGCCCCGAACCAAATATCTGCGGACCACTACAATCATCATGTCATCTAAACGGTAAAGAGGCTGAAGAACGCGACCCCGCGAGGCTGGCGCAATCCCCGTGCGCGTGCAAGCGTTCTGCCACGGTTCGATTTCACAGTCGTGTCTTCTCGCCCTACTTCCCAGCATCACCTATTCACCTCTTCTTAGGGCTACTGCGCAACCTGTGCAAGCAAGGCCTTTCCACCCAGAGTTCACGTAAATATCCTTCAAGGTGTCATCGCTGCCACAGTGACGACGTTTGAAGGTGCCTACAACGCCGCCACGCCTTTTTCTTCTTTGTCGTTTTCAGATGCAGGCAAACGTTCTTCTGGGTAGTCTACAGCACCTAAAATGAGCTCCGGCCATGCCAGCGAGCATTCGAGTCTCGAAACGTACTCCAACGTGCAGGATATGGAGCCTCACGCCTCGTTCTCGACCACGTCGTGCAGGCGGTCCGGTAAGCTATAACCCCACTAGCTTTCTTGGGCGCCTAGTATCTTCGAGGTTGCTTAAGCGAGGCAGCGCTACCCGCTGAGGCTGCGTTTTGCACGTCGCCTTTGCGTGGCCAAGGGAGTTCCTCACAACGTGTTCGTTCAGCAGCTTTGATTTTCATAGGTCTTAACTGAAATGCGGGGCTGCTGTTCAGAGAAGCCTCTATTGCGTGTACCTCAGGCGCCTGGCGATACGCGCTGGCAGTCTCGCAATGTTTCAGACATGGTGCCGGATTCACTGATCCGGTTATTTTATTTTGCTATCAGCACAACCTGCTCCACAAGAATCACTATGCGCCGCGGTGGCTCAGTGGTTATGGCGCTCGTCTACTTACCCGAAAAACGCAGGTGCGACCCCGGCCGCGGCGGTCGAATTTCGATGGATTCGAAATAATAGAGGCTCGTGCACTGTGCGATGTCAGTGCACATTAATGAATCCCAGGTCGTTGAAATTTCCGGAGCCCTTAACTACGGCGTCTCTCATGGCCTGAGTCGCTTTGGGACGCTGAGCACCCACTAACCAATCCGCAAGGCTCACTGACGCTTCGTAAAGCCCTGGATAGTTCTGTATCAGCTGCCCTTCGCCTTAAAACCGACGCGCCAAATGCGGTCTGAACACCGGTCTGTGGGATAACAAGGTAGTCCAGTAATGTAATTCCGTTCAGGCCCAATGATTTGATTTTTTTAGATGGATTCACACACCGGACATTTGCCCGATGACCAGGCATCATGAGACGTAAACTCCCGTTCAGTGAGGCCCACGCTCTGGCTTGAATACTAAGAAATGCTGCATGCATGTCTAATCCCCTTATCGTTACTCCTTTGACCTTCGCCTTTGCAAGTAGAAATGCGCAGATTAGGCATGCCCATGGTCTTTCAACCCACAGCACTTACCACCAACGCAGCACAGGCGCGAAACTCACGGAGATGAAGTGGCACGTCACGTGACGCCTTGTTCGCGAACTAATGGTTCTTCTTGTGAATCCACTTTAAGGTGATTTCACATAAGGCGTAAAATTTGTGACTAAAAATGCAGAGAATAACGCTCACTGCAGGCAGAGCACTCAGACGTCGTAGTTTATTCGGAGAAGGAAATCGCTTCTTGCTGCCGATAAGGTACTGTATGCTCGCATCATTTTCGACATTACCTCTCGGCAGGAATTGCGAGCAAGAGTACTACAAACAGCAGATCGACATTACTGCGTTCCACGGTTGGCTGATAATTTCAAGGGCAGCCATACTAGGTTGAAAAAGCACTGTTACAATTCAGTGTCATTTGCGACTTAGTTCTTCATGGCGGCGGACGGCTGGTAATTATTTCTTTTTGTTCAAGTTTTTGTTAATTCTCGCAGCAAGGCATGCCCCCGGTGCACCAGTTGTTTTCGTGTCTCGGGTAGGACTTCGCCCAAAACAAACCTGCACCAGTTTCTTCACACACCTCTCTCGTTTTTCGGTATCCTGAAAGGGATGATGTATTGCATACTGCCACCTCGGTGCAGGTCGTCCGGTTAGGCGCATTGGTATCCGAGCACGGCACGGTCGTCTCCCAGTACAACGCCGTCGTGGGCGAGGACGGAAACCAGCTGATCGGCTCGACATCGCCCCGGCACCAGCTCGACCGTTTAAAGTGAGTGCGCTGCCAGCAATACTTAAAAGACCCTTTTTACTGACAAGCACTGTTATATGGTGCAACGTCTTCGCAATATACACATTCATCGACGCATTGTTTTCAGTCAGCGGACTTCCCAAGCCACCCATTAGTACAGTGGCCTTAACACAGCGACCAAAGGCAGCGCTAACTTCTGTCATCTACAATTTTAGAACTAGCTGAAAGTAACTCCCCGGTGGAAACTGTAGCAAAAAGGAAGGATTGGTTGATTGCTAAAAAGTAAGCAGAGGAGCACAGTGAAGCATGGTGAAGCAACGCACAGCTCTTCGAGCGGACATTCAGCAGGCGAGGACAGAACGGGCTTCTTGCCGTCCTCTGTCGAAGCAGGTGTCCTGCTAGACAGTTGCATTGCCCTTCAAAACCGCCCAGTTGAAGGCGCGAAGGCTATGAGAACTGCGACACCATCGTTAAGGCCCTTCTTCTGATGCTATTTGCACAACTGTGGTGTTTTGTGCTAATGAGTTGGCCGCGACCTGAGTTATCGGCAACGCACTCACGCCACGGCCACTACATCGCTTGCACCTTGCATGGGCAGGAAGCACTTCCTATTCCTTTTACCGGGCTCACAGAGTATGCCTGGCCATCACACGCTCCCAAGAGCTCAGACAGGAAATACCACTAAAATAAACAGGTCACCTTTTAGGAGTGTGAGCCTTCTTCAGATAACGACAACAACCTGAGCGCTCCGCCGGTGACCGGTTTAAACTATGCTATTATGGCGCAGGGGTCCCTCAAGTTTACACTCCATGGCGTGCGACTGCGATGCGCCAGAGTTCTGGGCCAGGCGGATGGTTAGGCCTCCCGAATTCTACGCGGCGCATCCGCTGGCTCCGTATTTCACCGCCGTTGGTGCCGCCGTGCTGGGCCCAGCCTGCTGCTCCATCCAACATGTCGAGGAAAGCGACTGGCCACTGCCCTCTGCTTCGAAGGCTGCTGTCAGCGGGAAAGGGAGCGCCGAGGCGAAGGTCACTCGAGAGTTCCTGCACCCAAAGACAGCAGCCCAGAGTGGGCAACTTCCGAATGTGGCACTTCGCAACGGAGCTGCCGCTGCGGCACCAGGCAGCCACAAGGGCGTAACCGGGAAGTGTGGTAAGTGTCTGTGCTCGGTGTATCGCTTGTTCCTGCACGATATACGACGGTTCTCACGATTTCAATACGTTGCTACGCCCGAACACTGATGGCGGCAGGGGCTACACAGGAAAAAGCACCACACTTCGTGTTGTTGCCCCTGCTGCTGTTCCTGCTTCTGCCGGCAGTGCTCATTGCGGGCCTCCCCAAAATCAGGGCCGAGAGTCCAACGCCGCGCTACTGTGGGCGGGAAGAGCTGCATACATCGGAGGCTTTGAGGAAAATCGGGGGGGGGGGGATTATCTCACATGAGACGTTAATGAGACCCCTGGCAGCCAACTTGACGATTATGTAGCTGTAGAAGCTGCGGCCCTTCCACTCATATGTGGTCAGTTCTTCTGCGAACGGACCTCTCCAAACGGGAATGCCAGCGCTTACAACCAGCGGTACGAGCCTGGACACATGAAACCGTTCATCCAAGAACTTTGATGTGGCGGTGAGAGCCAAGGCAAAGGCAGGATGCGCGCGATGTCTCCATCGAATAAAAGCTCGTTTACCATCGAAGTGTTTCGAGCCAGACGTTAGCACCCCTCAAGCTTTCGAGATGCAGTCCAGGCAATAAATTGGGTAATGATGCATAGATTCGTTACTAAGCTAAGTTCCATTACAGTTGGCACTGAAATTTTGTGCTATTAAGAAATAGATATACGCTATGGAGGATTTATTCTACGTCCACTAGTTCATCATCTTTTTTTTGCAAAATCACCTCTGCAACCAGTGCGACCATATATAGAGTGCACGCTCTTTACGACCATATGTACCCAAGCAGCACACCAACAATGGACCGACGCTGGCATAATGCTGGTCAAAACCGGCTCGAAAGTCGTACCGACGTCGGCATTGGGGCAAAAAGTTACTTTTTCCAACCTTGGCCTGATGTTCGGACCAACACTGAACCGACATTCATGCCACTATCAGACCACTGTTCAGCCGCTCTACCAACACTGAACCGACATTCATGCCACTCTCAGACCACTGTTCAGCCGCTCTACCAACACTGAACCGACATTCACGCCGCTATTGTACCCACTTTCAGCCACTCTACCAACACTGAACCGACATTCATGCCACTATCAGACCACTGTTCAGCCGCTCTACCAACACTGAACCGACATTCATGCCGCTATTGTACCCACTTTCAGCCGCTCTACCAACACCGGCTTGACATACCACAATTAGGCCACTGTTCAGCCTTTCTGCTAACGCTTGCCCGAAGTTTATGCCATTGCATTTCCAGTTCAGCGAATATTCACATTCCAGTTAATGTTCGCATTGGGAAAGCCATGGGTTTTGGCATTGCAAAGCTGCAATCATCTCTTCTATACACATGCACAACAAAATGAGGCAATGAAAGAATCCAACTGAGAAACAATTTATTAAATAATTAGGCACCGTGGCTGGGGACGCGCGGTTGCGCGAGTCCTGCGAGGCAGCGAGGGCCGCGCAGGAGGCGGGACCTTGGGAGGGAGCCAGGGCCGCGCGGGAGGAGGATTTCTGGGAGGTGGGGGCCGCTTGGGGAAGGGAGGGCACTGTGCTGGGGGCTGAAGCACAGGGGCTCGCAGTGGTTGCCAGGCCGGCAGCGGTACTTGGCAGAAACGCTTCGGCAAAACGCCTTTTGCGTCCGCCGCCACGGTCCACCGAACCTGGCAACCACTTCCTAATAAACCACCGCGCTTCCACCACATCCGCCCCCGTCTTCTCACAGATGGCATCTGCATAAGATAAGCGTTCATTTTAGGCCAGCATAAAAAGTTTGCTCGTTAACAGAAATCAAGATTATTTCAGCAACAGAGAAAACAGAAAAGGCCACAAGTACATGTTAACTCAAAGTGCGTGCCAAAATGAAAGGACTACAGTATCCAAATACAACTTGAGGAGAAAATCCACCTGAAAGCTCTTCTAACCAACTGTATAAAGCTGCTGCGACATCACGGTCGACCACTTTGCACTACTAACATATGGGAGCACAAATGGCTGGCAGATACAAGGCACGACTACGATCCATGACAAGAGATGGATGTGACTGATGGGAGGGCTTTCTTTGAAAGGCATCTGCTGACTCATATATCTTCAGATGCACATGGAAGAAAACTGCAGATGACTACCCCCATAAAAACAGTAACAAAATATTCACCTGTAATGAAAAGAAGAAAAGAAAAAAAAGCGCAGCAGAACCTGGTGCATGTTCTTCCACTCATCTTTTAAAATTCAGTTAAAAGCTACTGCAACAACATACCTGTTGCCACCTTGCATAACTTCAGGGCAATAAATGACCACTTGCCCTTGCGGCCATGGAGGCTGTACATCCTCTGTACAGCCACCCCCATGATGGCGGTCATTATGTTGGAGCCCACCTCCCTCAGGCCCTTGCCCCCCAGGCGGACCAGCTGCTTTCGCTGAAAAGAAACACCACAGGTGCACAAGCTATTAGGCACAAACATCAATTATAATTTCATTTAGTTTAGCAGAATCGAATAGCTAAGACAATTGTGTGACTACCTGTCAACAGCCCATGCGAGTACCTACAATCATAATGCATAATTTCTGTATGATACAATAGCTTGACTAGTTGCTACCAGCAGAAAGCACCACCACCAATATGGACATTCTTTTTTTTCCCAGTTTACTAAGAGCAGGGAAACTTGAGCGATTAAGCAAAGGTGGCCAACTCCTACCCATTATGCTTTGCATCTTGGACATTATTATATTATAACTATAATGCTTTTTGCAGATATCTATGTGCTGGATGTGTTTTCTCTGCACAGCCGTTACGCTAAAATTGATTTGGTTTGTAGAACTTAAAGTTCCAAAGTGACTCAGGCTATGATGAGGGACACCATAGTGGAGGGCTCCGGAAGTTTCGACCACGTGGGGTCTTTAACATGCGCCACTGACATCACACTGCACACGGGCGCCTTGCTTTTCGCCTCCATGGAAAACTGGCCATCACGGCTGGGTTTGAACCTGAGTCTTTGGGTTCAGCAGTCGAGTGCCCTAACCACTGAGCCACCATGGCGGGGCTCACTACCCTGAAATTGAGCAGTCTAATTAATGCTATACAAAGGGCGCTTATTTAAATCCCCAAGCACCTGAGTAAAGCTGCGTGCTTAGCAACCACATTTAATTAAACCATGTTGCTTGTTTTTGGCAGCAGATTAAGTAATGAAATGTGCATAATGTGAGCAAAAGACAGGGAAGAGGTGGGTTAAAGCTGCCCCATTATTTGGGAAACCTAGCCGAAATTAAAGACGCGCTGAGAGAGGACCAACTTCCAGGTGTGTTCACAGCAGTTCATGCAACAGTATATTAACCGAAAGCTCAGCTTCCTGTAAAACAGACCTTACAACATCCTTAATGTTAGCTACAAAGTCCACTGCTGAACTAAATTAAAACAGCACAACAATAAATGACAAATGTAAGGAAAATGAGGGGCTCGTTATGAGACACATACGAAGAAAGGCAGCCACAGGCAACAAAAGCATAGGGGATTTTTTTTTGCTGTTTATCGATGTAAAACAATAATGTAATCACAGAAATATTTGACTGAGAAAAAAAATTTGTTGGAACCAAGTATGTTATGCAACGACCGGCCACCGGCAGAGCTCTGGAAAACTACATCGAATGACATTGAGTGACACCATCTGAGAGCAACTGCCCCAAAAAAGCCTGTGACTGCACCGCCAAATACCAAGCTACTACAAGATGTGACAGGTGCAATGCTTTGCACAGAACCAGCATCAGTAGCTTGGTTTGCTGTTTAGCGCTCCTTCTCGCCTAAACGCTCTGATGCGACAGCAGTCTCGCAGGTGGCATTTTCTTTGCATTGCGTGGCTGAAACATGATGTGACAACTGGCACTTGCCGTAAGCAATATTGCGAGCGCCACATGTTCAGCACTGCTACTGAGCCCAACAAATTGATAGGAGCCAAAGAGCACATAAAGAGAGTCCCCTAACAGCTGTCCCGACACGTGATGCAGTTTTTGCAAGCTCTGCTACCGGCTGGGCATTGCGTACCACTTTTGCTTCCAACAGTAAATCTCACCACACAAGGAATCGACAGGGCGTTCCAGTGAACACTCTCAAAAATTCCTAAAGAAGAGCAAGTTCGATATGGGAAAACAATTTTTTTTTTGGAGGAACGATCTCTCAGCAGTGGTGGACATAATTTACTGCATAACTGTGCGTGTGTACCTGCAAATATTTCTTCTATTTTGAACTCCCTATTCTTAGGAATTCCTGAAAATGTTCACTGAAACAGCCAGTGTGTATATCAGCAAGCAACTTATACATACATATACATATATGTATATGTATATGTATGTATACATATACATTAACAAAACACACTGTGACAGCACACTCCAGCACAACAGTAGGAATTATATCTATGAAAAGCATGTTATTCACAGAGCACGGCATGCAAATACTCTTGGAGCTCAAGATTTCTTCACAAACCTCGGAATTACATTATGCATGCAATTCGTTAGTAGGCATTCATTTTTACCAGACACAAATTATCAGAAACATTAAATCACCAGTCCAGCAGCCACGCTGTCGCCCTGGACGGCAGCTTCCACAGTGTCCAACTCCTCGGGGGAGAATGCGGGCAGTGCAAGGGTGGGAGGCGGTGGCGAGGGGGACACTGGCCGAGTCCTCTGCTCCAGCTGCCGGTCCGACCACAGCAGCACGTGATCCTCCAGCCTTTGTAACCGCTGCATTAAGTCGCGCTGCTGCTGTCGGACCTCCAGCACCAGGCGCATCAGCTTCAGCAGGGTAGCTGAAACTGAAGCAATCAACAATTTCAGTGAGAGCAGGGTTAACCTGGGCGCAATAATATCATTTGCGCACTGAGGTACAATAAAGAACAGTATGAGGCTAACAGTAGGCAGCAACACACTCTGTACTATGCTCCTAAACTTCCACCAGTTTTTATCCTCCAGGACACTTCTAATTCATGTTCTATTCCTTGCTAGCCTAATTTAAATGCCATAAATGTCACCATGCACTGACAAACACCTAGGTGAAATGGAGCTGCTCTATGTGTGATAGCTAGCACAGAACCTGCAGCCTTGTTGTGTAAAGGACTTCTCAGTCTATGAGCTTCGCCAATTTTTACATTGCTTCATGGGCATTTCCACTGCTATTGCACCATGGCAGAGATGGCAGCAGTTAGTCGCAAATGGATTCTTCCAGTGTCATGAGAAGCATGTGCTAATAGAAGCGAGAAAGCAGAGCAGGCCTGTGCCCTTAATATAGCATTGCACCATTTGGAAAGTATTGCTCACGGCAAAACCCACATTGGCCACAATGCTGGAGGTAGACATCTGTTCTAACTGCAAGTGCTGGCAGGGATCAATGCATTAAAACTGCAACAAAGATAGCCCTTATGGAATTATAGCCCTTAGCTGACAGGCGAAATGCAACAAAGAGGTGGAGCAAATGTTTCTTGCTAGGCACAGGAGGTGCCAAACCGTTGAGACATAAAACAAGGTCACATTTATCTCTTACCACGCATCCATTTTGCTGCAGGCAAGACAAGACTAGGAGCCAGCTGATGTGCTCCACAAGGCAGTTAGGCTGTTCAGTTCTTTCCTAAGCAAGAGGTCCTCCTTCAGAGCATGCCACTATTATTGGCTGCTTATCTCCTTCAGCACCCTTTATGGGAGCTTTGTGACAGCGCAATTAATTTTTTTTCAGCACATTTCGCTGCATCCAAGGCACTGCATTGACTTCCAACCAGTAAACTTTTAAAATACTTTGAAAGACAATAAAAAATTACAATATGGGCCTTGCTGACCAACCGCGACCAAGCGACCAAATTATGCTGGTAAGGAAACAAATGCACAGAACATGGGACTACTGTGTAGAGTGCAATTCGTAGGAGTGGCTTCCTGGTGGTGATGTAGGCCGACAGAGGCAACAGAAATGCCAGGATCCAAAAGAACCCAACAAAAGCACAACATACAGCTCTTGGGAAGGGCACACAACAACCACTCCACTATGAATCACAAGAGGAGAAAGCAATGGAAGTACTAGGTTGTAAATTCCAGTACCACTTCAGTTCAATACAATCGTTTTTGAGAAATACATGTGATGATTTTCAGAGTGACCCCTTTCAAAGCACATAGTTTGAAACTAGAAATGTGCTCCTAGCACCGTTTCAAGAGCCACTGATGAGAACTCCGTGCAAATATCTTCCTGAATAAGTATATTCTCTAGGTCTTTCTGGGCCTGTTGACTGCTGCTCGGCAGCAGCAGGTACAATGAGAAATTTAAAATTTGCTCTGTTTTTCTTTAAGGCAAAGCAGATCTAGCTTCTATATTTTGTTGTGTCACTTGATACTAGACAAAATAGGAGTGTAATTAAAAGAAAGGAACACAGTGAAAAGACGGGACAAGCAGCATTTGTTCTGTGCTCTCACTGTGTCCCCATGTTTGGCTTGCATTTCTTTTTTTGCACAAAAGTAAACAAAGTGAAAATCTCACCATCAACAGTCCCAGCTGTCGACCCCTCCAGCTTGCTGGGTGGCGCACTGTTTTCGTTCACGCTCTCCCCAGCGTGATTCAGTGGGGCTGGAGATGAACATGCGTCATTGATGGCAATCTAGGAAGTACAGAACACACTACTGTGTACAACCACAATGTCACATTTCTATCCTAATTGAATGCAGAAATGCTACTTCAGGATATTTTTGGAGAAGGGACAGAACAGTTGCATGGCCAGGCTGTTTTGCATACAGGTGATCTTTTTAAAACACAATAGACACAAAATTACGAAGTTCAGAAACAAATTCCTGGTTATATAGAGATGCCCCCCAGGCAATAGTAACACTTCCTTTGGCCGAAAAGATATTTTAATTTGGTTTCAATCACAGGCTGTACAAAGACTTCATAATTCAAAACCCATCAAAATCGACACCTCCATGACAAGTAGTTGACGTGACAAACAATGTCACATCATGCAGATACCTATGACACATAAAAGAACGTTGTGATCCGACTGCGGCGGCGCGTTTCGATGGAGGCGAAACGCAAGAGGTGCCCGTGTGCTGTGCGATGTCAGTGCACGTTAAAGATCCCCAGTCGGCTGAAATTATCCCAGGGCGCTACGGCACCTCCTTCTTCCTTTCTTCTCACACTCCCTCCTTTATCCCTTCTCTTATGAATGTCCACCGAAATGCGAGAGAATTACTGCACCACTTTCTTTCCTGAAAAATCAGTTTTCAATTTTTTAAATATGTGTCTATAGTACTTCAATAATTACATTTCTCATGCACCAGCATGGTGCATTGGTACCGTATTTTCCGGTGTATAAGACGCGGCTTTTTTCAAAAATCTTGCTGGTGCGTCCTATACAAGGGTGCGTCTTATATGCGAATTTTTCGTTTTTTTTTAGAGAGTTCAGAAATTAATCAGGTTCATGTTCAAGCCTTTTTTACCGAAAAAATATCACTAGCAATGAAGCGGTTGTAACACGGTTAATACTTCAATACGGGGACCACCGTGCGCAACTTTTTTTAGGTGAACTTTATCATGAAACGACGGGGATGACGACTTCCTTGATCACAAACACACCACCGTTTCGGAGGCCCCAAGCAAAAGTAATGTGAAATGCCAAAAGATGACGACAATCACGCTTCTCGCCATTGTCAAGACAAGCCAGGACAAGCCGGCGTTCTTTTTTCAGCCACCCTTTGCCACTTTGTTTGCTCCATGTACGTAGTGCGAAGAGAATATTTCAGTCCCGTTGCCACCAGAAATGGGCGAACTTTTTGATAGCGCATTCGAAGGTGAAGACTTCCAAGGTTTTAAGTAGAAATAAAATGTTCTTATGGACATGTGGGAGAGTTTTTTCGTTTTTCTTTCTTTTTTTCCAAAACGTGGGCAGGAATGGCGTGAGTGTTGCCTTTTTCGACCACTTAGCGTTGCTTAAGAATTTCTCACAAGTACGGTGAATTTCGTGATGGTCGCGCAAGCGCGTTTAATTGATCCTCACTAGCCCAACTGGGAAAACTGGGGTGCGTCTTATACACTGGAAAATACGGTACATTTAAGGACACAAAAGAAACTGTCATGGCGAAACCAAAAACAGAGAGCGGAATATATGTCATGTGAATAGAAACCTGTTCGCAGTACTGTTAACGTGGGTAAGAGAGTTTGCCACGAAATGGTTACTGGCAGATTCACTGCTGATCTGAGAGCATGGCAAATGTAAAAAGCTGATGCCAAGTCTGAGCACGTTCCATTTCTCTGCAAGTGCAATTAGCTACGGTGGAGTTTTTTCCCCAGATTTTGCAAGCATACTACCATAAATCCCCAATCAAAACTAACACAATGTCGACCTTACATTAAATAGAAATGAGAAATGGTGTTTTAGTTTTAAGGTGGTTAACATCCAAAGGCGACTCAGGCTATGAGGGACGCCGTAGTGAAGGGCTCCGGAAATTTCGACCACCTGGGGTTCTTCAACGTGCACTGACATCGCACAGCACACGGGCCTCTAGAATTTTGCCTCCATCAAAATTCGACCGCCTTGGCCGGGATCGAACCCGCGTCTTTCGGGTCAGCAGCCGAGCGCCGTAGCCACTGAGCCACCGCGGCGGCTTAACAAATGAGAATTCATGTCTTACGTGGTGACGGCAGCTGTACAACATCGTTGTGGCCCTCATTTCCTAAAAAAGAATTGCACATGAACGTCTTGTTGAGTATGCAAAATAATTTCTCATTAATAAAGAAATATGAGAATTTCAATTACCAGAAACTGCCGAGCTTTCTAGGGCTGAAGTGAACTCGTAGCGCCGCACCTTTTTTTCGGCGCTCTTGTAGGATCCTGCAAACATTCTCAATATCTCGACAAAAACCATGTCATCTCCAAGCAACACTACGGATTTCAAAAAAAAAACAAAACAACTGAGGCCGCCTTACTGGAAATCAAAGAAAAGCTAATTGAAAACATAGAAAATAAACTGCTAACAGTTGGCATATTCCTTGATATGAGGAAAGCGTTTGACTCGGTTAACCATAAGATATTGCTTGAAAAAATGCAGTGTTATGGAATACTCGGCGTTCCTTTAACCTTATTTGCTAGCTACCTTGACAACCGATCTCAAACAACTATCATTAACGGTATTTCATCTGGGATCGGTCAGATTGTGTCTGGTGTGCCACAGGGCTCCGTTCTAGGACCAACGTTGTTCTTATTATATATTAATGATATCGTCAACCTTCATCCAGCAGAAAACATTATAATCTATGCAGACGATACTAACGTATTTTTTTCAGGGCAAGATAGTAATATTTTGCAAGCAGCCTCCAATAGTTGGTTATCCCAATTGTCTGTTTGGTTAAAATCAAATAGGTTAGAACTTAATGTCAGGAAAACAAAGTACATACTGTTTAGAGCCAAAAATAAGGAAGTTCCGAACAACTTCCAAATTCACTTCGAGCAAGCTCCTATAACTCATGTCAGCTCTACAATGTTCCTTGGAGTCATTTTTGAAGAACATTTACTCTGGACAGATCGTGTAAACTACGTTTGCACTAAAATGGCTCGCTCTGTTGGTATCCTAAATAAATTTCGCACAATACTGCCTCGAAAATTCAAACTAAAAATTTATTTCTCTCTAGTCTTTTCGCATGTACAATATTGTTTGTTGATCTGGGGAACGACTACCTCAACCAATTTTGTGAAAGTACTTACTTTACAAAAAAGAGCTGTACGAGCGATTGATAACTTACATTACAGTGAGAGCACGGGTCCTTCCTTCCTCAACCATAGACTGCTAACCATCACGGCCGCTTACCACAAGAAGCTTGCTGTTTATATCAGAAACCTTATGAAAGGAAACTGGCAGACTTTCGAGAGCACATATTTAATTGCCCAAACAGCATACAGTCTTAGGCACCCTCAATACCATGCACCAAAATCTCGTACAAACTATGGGTTCCAAAAACTAACTCACATAATTCCTCATAATTAAACACGTATCCATACTTAACAGAATTGTCACTACAAAATATGTCCGAGGGCTGCTTTGCTGACTTGATGCCCGTTCAGCTGCCTGTATAGCAACACTCAGGCCAACAGACTATCAGTTTGAAAGCCTGTGAAACACTCATGTGGCAGAGGCATTGTTTTATTTACAATTAAAAGTGTGATTCTGGTTTCTAGGATTTAACAGCTTTAAGCTATGAAGAATGACGTAGCGGAAGACTCCAGATTAATTTAGACCACATGGGGTTGTTTAACATGCACTGATATTACAGAGCACAAGCGCATTCTGCACTGCTCTATTTCACCACAGACAGGATGTAACCTGGGCCCTCGGCTCAGCAGCATGGACCACTCAGCCACTGCGACAGGCTAACAATTCAAACTGAACTAAATGTAAACAGCTGGATGAGTTGGTTCTGAATTTGCATTATGAAACACTGTCTCAGTGCACAACAAACATGGATGAGGAAAGAGCACACAACGCAAAGCATCAATTGATGTCTGGCATTTGTATTGTGTGCTCTTTCCTTGTATGTGCTTTTTGTGTGCCAAAAAATGTTTCATAATGCAAAAAAAAAAATTACCATACTAAACCTTTCTGTACTAAATATTATTAAGCATACTGAGTGCAGCACTAATTCTGGGAACTACAGGTCTTCAAAAACAAGGCACTAATGAGTTTCAGAAGTAGTTCATCAGCTTACAAGTGCAATAGCTAACAGTTCATTCTGCTCCTCTTTTTGACAGCTGGCTAAGCAGTGGCTATCAACATGACTTCTTAGTCGTAATTTAGCCATGCAGAGGTGCAGACTCACAGAATCTAGCAAAGAGGCCTTTACAATCGCTGATGAAGCTACCATCAATATGTCTGCAATAAGACTACTTATGGCAAGTGGTAACGACGACCACTGGGCAACGCATCCACTCCCCTCCGAGAGCTGGCTCGGCCTCAGCTTTTGCGAGCCGCGTCACCTCCGAGCTCCTGGCCACAGGCCAGTAGCACTCTTCTTTTGTCTCTGTGAGCCATCCGACAGGGATGACTGCAAGGCAGTCGTCCTCAAGAGGAAACTTCACCACAGCGAATGGTTTTGACATGCTGCACAGGGGAAACACGACAAAAGATTAATAGGGAAACAAGGATTTTTACCAGACACTGTCTGTGCCATACTCTACTGGCACTTGCCTGTTTGGGTGCCGAAAACTTCACACTACCATGACAACTGACAGGTACTCTTACAACCATCTCGTTCTACTTCGCAACGCACTTCTGAACTTTCATGAGTTGAGAGTTACAAGTGTCACGAGCGCCTGCAATTTGGGACTTATTTAAACAATATTTCTGTGCCTGCTGTCATGTGAACCAAATAACAGCCAGCAATAGTGGCGTGCAACTTCACTGCATTGAACATCAAACTGAGTGCAGTCTACCAGGAGCATAGTGATGAAAAAAGAAACCAGTAAAACGCAAGATTGACCAAATGAGGAAGAGACAAAACAAGCGCGTTCAATTAGCGAGCTCGAAACTAGCACTCGCTATATGTAGAGTCACACTGATCTAGACTTTGTAATACAAGGCTCTGAGCAGCGGGAAGGGACACACATAAATAAAAAGTACTCTCAATTTTTTTTCTGTAACCGATCACTGGCAGGAGCAGCATTACTTCTGGCAGTACAGAAAAATTGTGTTCATTCATCCTGTTCTTGTCACATTTCTCTCATCGCACGGAGACTCGCAACGCAACAATGTCAACACTGCCATGGAAGCATTTGTCAATCAAGCACAAGGCATGCAGGCTGCGACTCTATGACGTCTGACATGCATGCCTGAACCAAGCGATTAGCCTCACAAAAGCAAAAATTGGCGATGAAAAACACTCAACTGCATCGCACGTGGCAACTGGTTGGTCATGGGGGGCGCCGCAGAGAACGGCTCCGGAAATTTCGACCACCTGGGGTTCTTTAGAGTGCACCGATATCGCGCACAGTACACGGTCCTCCAGAATTTCGTTTCCATCGAAATTCGACCGCCGCAGCCGGGATCGAACCCGCGTATTTCGAGTCAGCAGCCGAGCGCCGTAACCACGTGACGACTGTCATTGCGATCATGATCATAATATCTATACACGTACATAAATGTACGATGTGCCGTGAGAAACAAATCCTCTCAGAAGCAATGCGCCAACAAGATTTGCCGGGATAGTGCGTTCACCCTGATGAAGGAACACACAAACACGCGACATTTAGAAGCGCTTCCCTTCGTGTACGTGTGTGTTACTTCATATTACCCCAACCCTTACACGCAGTTACACCTTGCAATGCGCCGCTGAGTTAATCAAAAGACAACTGCTGACAGAGGCCTACAGACAAGTTAGCTAAAGGGGCGACACACGAGGCGTGCTCATTGTCCTCACTCTTGACAAGTTCACAAGTAAATATTAGCTGACAACTAACATGAAAGGGAAAAAAGGACAGAATGTATACTTACGCAAACAGTGCCTTCTGGTTCCCCTCGGTGACTCACGCGTGCCGCCACCAAACTTGAAAAAGCTTGAAGAAATAAAAGTTCACAAGCGCGCGCTGCCACTGCCAAACGTCCAAACGAAATGACCACAAGCTATGGATTGGGATTGGCTTGGAACGCACGTGGGAGCGAGAGCGGATGCCTACGTTTATGCGTAAAGCGGTGGATAAATACACGTTTAGTTTCGGAAAATTTCTTTGAAGCTTAGTGTTGAAAACACCGCCAAGAATAATTTTTATCAATTTTTTTACACTTCAATTCATTAATGAGCAAAACAAAGATGGAATGGCATGGCTACTTTTGACTACTTTCAGCTCAAGTTTTGGCTCCTTTTAAGATGTTCCCAACGGCAACCCTGCCCGCGAGTCATGCCGCGAGTACAGTGGCTGGAATTCCAGCAGCCACTGTACCGCGAGTGCTCGCGCTTGTTTTTCTTTTGTGGTGTGGAGGTGTTGGTCGTACTGCCTGTCTGCTGTCCCTCTGTGCGGCTGTTGCGGTCCTCGTCTTTCACCGCAAAGCTTCTGCATTTCGCCATGAATGCAAAGCAACGCAAGTACCGTATCGTTGAAAAAGAATACCGTGAGATCTTGCAAGATCTCGGTATTTCACCACGGCCGGTCGCATCTACGTCTTCAAGCTTGGATCAAGGCGGCAGAAAACGATCGCACTCCGAAACATCAGTCGACGTACGCACCCCCCAACTCTTGCTACCGTCCGAAGCAACCATGCGACGCAGAAGCGAAGTGCGCGCTGAAGACGCGTGATTGAAATCTATAACCGTAATCAACATGAAGACGATTAACCGATAGCGATTAATACGTCCTATCGAAAAATCTCGTATATATGTGTCATATGTGTCTGATTCATACGAGATTATGGAATATCTCGTATGTGTCATATGACACATATGACACATATGTGTCATATGTGTCTGGTTTACAATTATTGGGAAAGGAAAGGAAAGGGAATTGCTGGGGTGGAATTATAAGGCAATTAACAATAAAATAGCATCCATTGAAGTTAGTAAACTAAAGAAAGTAAAAAAAAAAATTCGGACGCGAAAAAAAACTACGCGTCGATCCGGATTCGAACCACCGACCTAGAGATCTACAGCTCACTACACTACCCACTACACCACTGCTGCCATGGCAAAAACTGCTTTACATTTCGATGACAAGACTTATGCTATGCTTCCCACTACTTTAGAATTCGACGGTCAGGTGCGAGGACAAATGTTTATTTTTAAGGTATAAGGAGCTGAACTACAGCCGATTGCACTTCCACTGATATTGTGGATCTTGATGTGCTCTGTGATAAGCACTGAAAGATCTGATATTTGTATGTATTTTAATTTTCACAGCGCCTGCACCATTGATCGTAGTACTCTCATTGCGCACATATTGTTAACTACAGTCGGAGCTCTTGCATGAAAATACCTGGCGTTATTAGCTCAACTAAGCCCAGAAGGCAACATTTGCCTTCTGGCTGAACGTTTGTCCAAGCACATTGGAAACGCCTAACGTCATACTGTTTGGATAGGCGCGGTTTACAACAGGAGGGCACAAGCAGAGAATCAAGGAGAAAAATATTTGAAACAGGCCAAGAGTTTTTTTTATGCGTTGGTTGGGCACTTCTTAATCGCTTGTTCATCCCTTCTTTTCCGCGTATTTCAAACAGCAAGGCCCACTCTATAAGAGGCACTCATCAGCGGCTATGTGTTTCGCACGAGATTGATGTAAGCTGATACGGTGCATATCGGAGCTCTTGTGTACGCACGAGTGTCGCGTGTCAGTTAAGGTATGCCACATATGTAATAAGTCCATACAAGTCACCTTTCCGTAGCGCGTGAACTGCTATATATGCAGCAGATGTGTTCATCTGTGACATTTGTGACGCGTATGAGCTCGTACACAGCCTATACGCGTTCATACGAGACACATTAATTTGTGACACACATGAACTCGTATGAAGTATATGTGCTGATACGAGGCGCATTTGTCGACACATATGGCTCATATGGTGCCCATATGAGTCAAACGAGGCACATATGAACTCGTATGAAGCCTATATGTGTTCATATGAGGCACATATACTGACACATATAACTCATATGGGCTGCATACGAGGCAAAGGGAGAGAACGAGTACCGTGGAGGCGCAGTGCCTTCGCATTCTTCCAATTCGAGTTCGCGCAGACGATGTAACGTTTTTTTCTTAAGCTATATGTATCTCTTATATAAGCGCATGGTCAGCGCTGTCCTATCATGGAGCAAACGCACGTTACTGTTTACCCATTCCTGCTTTAATGGAGTGCTCGACACGTTGCGCCATGCATATATGTTTTGGTGCTGTTCTGCAGGTATACCGCATTAACTGCGACGCCCAAGCACATCAAGGTACAGCGGATTTAACGTTAGAATCGAGAAGTTATTTTTATAAAATGCTATTTATAGTTTTTGAAATTCAGGCCTGAAAATCGGTGCTGCATATATGTTTCTCCGACTCGCATTCTTTAATTTCACGACTGGACTTTTTACATTTACACAGAACGAAGACCACACCTTAAAGGGAGAAATAATCGCATGCATGCATGCAACTTTGCATATTTTAGTTTAAAAAACTGAGATTTAAAAAATCTCACAGGAGGTTATGCGGGTTTTTACGAAGATATCATTATCTGCGCCCCGAACTATATATGCTTATAAATAATTAACAATGTGCGAGCTATATATATATACATATATATATATATATATATATATATATATATATATATATATATATCGCGCCTATCGCCGCAATTGAGAAAACTAAGAAGTCACAATAGCAACTGCATGATGCTCCATAGCAGTCGGCACTTCAAAGTTGCGTTGCCTATTGCAGGAATTGGCCAGCTTCTAAATATGGCAAAGTCAATGCAGGGGAAACATTCGAGAAATTGGTCCAATACTGCCAACTTCTAAAAATGGCTGAGCCAAGGCGGGTGAAACGTCCGAGAAATTGGTCCAATACTACCAACTTCTAAAAATGGCTGAGCCAAGGCGGGGAAAACGTCTGAGAGACTGGTCCAATACTGCCAACTTCTAAAAATGGCTGAGCCAAGGCTGGGAGAACGTCTGAGAAACTGGTCCAATACTGCCAACTTCTAAAAATGGCTGAGCCAAGGCTGGGAGAACAGAGGCAACGCGGGGCCTTCACAGGGCTGTCGTTTGCCAACTCAGATCCTACATTGGACCGATGTCATGTGCTGCTTGGGTACCACCTTTGCCAAAAGCAAATGGGGAGCTACGCCGGCGGCCGCAGGGGGCTTGCTGCCGAGCGACGGCGCTGCTATCTTCGGCGCGGGCTGCTGCTGCTACCGGGCTGCGATTGTTATCTGGCTGAGGTAAGCATGTCCCCCCGTTTAGTGCGACAGCACTCCAAAGGCGCGAAATTACTGTCCGCACATACAACCTGCTTGATTCTTATGATCCAAGGATGGAGGGCGAGAGTGCAGGCTTACGTCACCCAGTTTACCTCGCACCCGTGGAGCAACCCTGTGTGCCGCAGCGCCGCCTCTCGGCTGAGAGCTTGCTCCCGCTGCCGTCGTGGCTGCTCGGTTAGTTTTGGAAAAGACGGTACAGTCGTGATCACTATGAGATAACTAAGTATGAACGTTTCTTTATTGATTCTTGTATGATTATATGAGGCAAACGCAATTCTTTGTTTTCTGACTAGTTTTCCTCTTGGCGTTTAAATGAAAAAGTGATGCCCAAGGTCAATGAAGAAAGAACCAGAAATTTTTCGAATGTGTGAAAAAAGTTTGTTCCTGTCTCATATCGCTCTCGACAGTACTATGGGCCATAAAAATAGATAGACCACGCAGATCATCCGAAAGTTTTATTGCAGGATAGCTCGACACATTACTTTCAAGAAATGAACAGAGAAAGCGCGGAAAGATGCATTGAAGGTGGCCTCAATGTTACTCTAGTGATGTGTCATCTGGCCGATTCCGAAATAAAGCACGAGTAGTATCTGCCGCCGAGGGTTCCACTTCGCTCAGTAAAGGGGGCACTAGCACAATCTCTGTCATGCGCTGAGTTGTTGACATCGGCGAACTTCGACCTGGGAAGAATTCATAGCAGACGAAGGTGAAGGCCGATGAGTCGTTAAGACGCAACAATGCGGCAGGGACTGGCGGCTGCAGCACCAGCGGCGGAAGCAGTGGCTACGGCGGCGGCGACGTGAAGTGGCCGAGTCTGCCTTTGTGTCGCCGGACGAACGTGATGCTGTTGCAAGGTCCGGCTGACGATGTTGAATGAAAGACGGCTGTGCCTCGGCAGAGGTGCCCTGCTTCGGACATCCGGCGGGGAACACGAGCTCGTGTATTCACCTGCTGGGAGATAGCGTAAAATTTCTTTCCCATGGACGCACCCAACAGAAGGCATACCGCTTTGGTGAAATCGACTGAATAGTCTTTACCACTTTCCATCGACCAAGCTACAGAGAGCTTCAGCACCGCCCCCTGCAGTGAGAGGATCCACCAGTGTCCACAACGACACATCTGATTGGACATCGTTCATCGAACTTTGTTCTAGCCAGAAATGTAGGGAATACGAAGTTTATTTAAAGGGCAACAGGTCTGTTACCAAGACATTCTTTCCTCGACTGTAAATATGTAAAAATAAATCTACTGTACAGTTTCCTTCATACCGGAGTTAGACACCGTCCTTTGGAGCTGGAACTTCTGGGGCTGAAGCAGTAAGACAACCTAAGGGCCCCTCGTGTCCAACAGAGTGCCGCTTTGCAATAAATGCGTCGCTACAGCAGGCCACCTTAGCTAAAGGGGCTCTGAAACACCTTCTAAAGAAAGCACATCAACTGTCTCAATCATTGCAGTGTGTTGTCAAGAGCACCTGAGCCAAACAATACACATTTACGCGCAGCATTAAACCCACGACCACGCTCGAAAGTTGACGAGCCCTTCCCGGCGACTTTTTCATGTTCGCACACTCCTCCGTCGCTCGCACCAGCGTATGCAAGTTCCGAGATGGCTACTCGTTAGATTATTTCAGACGTCAGACAGCGACCTTGACCGCGACAAATAAGAAGCGTAGCTCCGGCGGGTAAGGAAGCTCCGCGCAGCAGGTGGGGCCGGCGGATGAGCCGACCTTCCAGCGTGCAAAAAGTGACGAGATAAGAGGGAGAGGCGCGAAGACGCTGAAATTCAAATTTTCAAAACGGATAATTAATCTTCTACAAACCGCACAAAAAAAATATTGCTGGGTGATATTCGTAAAGCGGGATGCTTTAAAATCTCAGGCATACCGAAACTTTATTAGAGCCCCTTTCAGAGCCCCTTTAAACGTCTCAGGCCGCTGCAAAACAGTGGCGATTACTGCTTACAGTCACCCTGTTTTTCACAAGCACCGCGTGGGTGGTTCCGCAAGCCTTTTTCTCATACAGATAGCGTGCTGCGTATCGAGCAGCCCTGTTTAGTCAGTGATGTGGCTGTCGAAAGCTGTTCAACCCTATAGCATGTCTTAGTGATACGGTCGCAGAAGACAACGACACGCCCCAGCACGCCTGCCAAGCCCGACCAGATTCGATTTTAGAGAGCAGCTCTTAGGCGCCCGTTTCTGCGTTTTGCGGAGTCACTGTCGTCGTTGTCCGTTGTAACGAGGAGAGGGTAAAAGCACAACCTCCTCTCCTCCTTAGCAAGAAGCAAAAAAAAAACAACGCTGTGCGTTTTGCGCCGACGTGCGTAAAAAGAGAAAGAAGGAACCCCTGGTTAGCGACTAGCCTTGTGTGTGTGGCTGCCCCCTCTCCCACTGCTCGCGGACGCGGTCCGCGGAGGGATTGCCGTCGATTGTTCTGACTATCTGAGTCGTTTCCACGCGATGTAGACGGAGAGGGTGTAGCCTTGCGTGCGCTAAGAGATGCCCTCCACCTCTTCAATCGCGCGACGGCGGCGGCGCCGCGAAAGGAAGTCCCAGATGCTCCTCGAAGCCACTCCTGGCCTTTCACCAATGATGATGCGCGCCCAGCGCGAGGAGGAGGAGAAGACTGCACAGCCGACACTGTGTGCATGTGCACGCCTGCTTTGGCGTAAAGAACAGACAGACGTGGAGCGAGCCTATATAAGAAGGGCGTTGACCGCCCGAGCCGCCGTTTAAGCTTCAGTGAACAAACTGTTTTGTTTGTTTGCCTCTCTCCTTTGTGGCAGTGCACTTTAAGTGCAATAGTTATTTTGTACTGTGATCTCTCTCAAGTGTAACTTTACTGTTAGTGGAGTGTTTCTTGAAGAAGGAATATGTCTTAAAAATAAAAAGCTGTCTTTAATTGTACATAGATGTCTTGCTCGCATTATTTGCCTCAATCTATAAAAAAGCTGGAACAGCTGATGAGCTGCGCTTAAATTTCGCTTTAGGAAATAACGTAATCGTCGGCAATTTTTTCGTGGCTGCACAGCGTAATGGCAGCGGCGCGGTGTCCCGCTCTCGTCTGACGGATGGGGTCCTGACAAATATATTTTGTGGAGCCACGACAACGACTTGTGCAGTATTTCTCTACAACCTGTTTTTCCGTCGGCAGCTAACTGAAAGGCACTTTCGAGCCACTTGGCACTCGTTGATATCCGATGAACTCTTCCGACCACCCAGTGGTGCTCCGACCAGCGCGAGAATAAAATGGCAGTGGCTCAGCTCGGCTAGTACAGGATATGCGTAGCGAGAGTAGGGTTAAACATTATTACCCTTTGTCGTTTAGGTTGGTTTCTCTCCGGCTACGTCCAATGTTTAGCTTTGGGTGTTATCCGCCCCTTTGCGTTTAATTGCGGCTACATTAAAGACGGGACATTTGTTATTCAGCAAAGTGTGAGGCATTTATTTAATTTCCAGTTCTACGTCTTCAGTTCTAGCCTGGCTTCTTTCAGTCTCCCCTACTCCCTATCCATATCTACCGACGGCTCCAACAAGCCTCCTTCGATATATATACAGCTGCGCCAACACCCCTCCTCCTTTGGCACATGCGCACAGCTGTTGCAACTCGGTTTAGCCGGTTCGCCGCGCCACCGGCTCCTCCGGTGAAGTCACGCCAAATGGCGTGGCGAGCGGCGGCCGCCAGCTGCGGCGATTGCCACCGCAAAACTGGTGCCACAGCGAAACGACAAGACTTGCGCGTAATGTAGCTATCGCTAAAAAAAAACTTAAGTTTTTGCATGCCATAGGTAGAGCACGAACGATTCGGAGTCCACATGAGGAGTTCGAGGACTGGCGGCGTTGACGACAGTGACAAAATACTAAGAGCACTGCGCAAGAAATAGCACAAAAAAAAGCCTAAGCGTCAAACATCATGTCGTGAGGGCTGTCGTTCACAGATCGCACAAAAAAAAAAACTACCGGGGCACTCAAGAAGCTGAAGCGGTTTTTTTGACAATTCGAGGTTACGAGGATATTCAAGAATTTGAATTTATAGAGCTCATAGGTAAATCATGCAAAGTATTTTTGCCCATCATATAAAATTGCGAAATAATCGTTTATTAAAATCGCGACGATGTTCAGGCTTCTCCTGACTCCGTTGAAGCATGCGGGGAAACTCGTAGTGACGTCATTATTGCCGAAATTTAAGGTGTTCGCTGCTTTCCTCTGCATGTTGCTGCGCGTCATCCAATGCGGCCAGAGATTGCTTCATGACCTTCACCTTCGATGGCATTGGTTTTCTGCCACAAAACAAATGTTTCTTCGCCGTAAATTCAACGTCGTCATACGTGACGTCGTTATCGGAGCATCTGCCCGTCGCTGTACACTGCAGAGGAGCCTGAGTCCCAGCGACACTTTATTCGGTGATAACGCCATCATTTGAAATGGTAGCGCGAAATGATTTCGCAGGCTTTACATGCATGTTTCACACAATCGCTCATTTTAAACTCATCTAATTCCAAAACACTTCAGTTGCCCTTTAAGACTCGGTACGTCCTGTGAATGCGAAAGCACTGTGCATTACTGCTCTGTTCGTTGGTGCGTTTCTGATTATGTCTGGGGTATTAAGGGCGCTTGTGTAACTTAGTTCGCGTTGGCCACCAAACCGCACCCCATAAATGCAGAATTGGACATTCTCTACCAAACATTCATGACGGCGCCTAGTCCTCGAGAGCAGTGGCGTAGCGTACAAGAGATGCGCCGCTGTACTGGCAGGTGAGGTTTTTGTCACAGCCACCAGTAGGGATTGTGCGATCCACGTTGCACTTCCCAGTCAACGTCTTCCCGAGCAGTTGTCTTCCACTTTCACCTGCTGTCTTTCGTAGAAAGCGAGCATAACGACGGCATAACGCTCCTCCGAACCTACAAATATTCTCCCCTTTGGCTGCAACTTGCGCGGTGCTCTCCGAACTTACCTGAGCTTACTGCAGGTACTTTGTGGACATAAATTTTGGACACCTTCTGTACAGGCCACGCATGAGGAAAGTAATGCTTACGCATTGAAGACAAACCTTTTAATAATTTTGATTTCTTCACGTTCCACACTGCCGCATAATGGCATCAGTGGTCATTAATTAGCCGAGGACTAAGTTCTCACCGTCATGCTAGCTATTGGCAGGTGCATGTCGTTTCGTCAAATCAACCATGATGGCGTAAGTTCCGCTTGATAAAGCAACCATTCAGACGACACGCAGCACTGAGGTGAACGTGGCTCGAAAAATCACGAAAATGGTCTGTATTTATGCTATATTTTTTCTTCTTTCTTCGAGACAGAAAATTATTTGTACACAATTGCTGGAGCAGGCATAACAGGGGCCTGGAAAGAGGCCGACGTGGCTATGCAACCCTCACATACTCGCATCAAACGCAATCTTTAACACACTGTTTCACATAAATCATACACAATACATACATGAGGATAAAGACAGCTACAACAGTCAGTATCTATTTACAGAATATAATCTTCAGGAGCGGAGACAAGAGTGCAATGGTGCAATTTACAAGATAACAAAAAAACTTACACACGTATCACAATTTGCACAGCGAAACAGACGTACTCACAACTTCTGTCTGAAGTAGCAACTTCAGAGACACCAGAGACACACAAAGGAACATATCAACATGGTTTGATTTTTATCACATTCGCACAGCGGACTGTTTGGACCGACTTTTCAGCAGCATATATGTGCGTCGTTGTGAGGCAAGAGCTGTATCTACCTTAGTATCGCCACATTGGCCAACGCTCATTCCATACGTGTCCCTTTCATGCACGTTACGCAGAAGCGCGAGTGACCAACATATTCAAGCGAAAGCTTCTCTCCCAACTGCAACTTTCAAGGCAAACAAGGTTTCACTTTGACCTTGAGCCATGCTTCATACGTCTGATGTCATACCACGTGGCTGGCCTCAGCTGGAGCCGGGCTCCGATTGCGCCGCGCCGCTCGCCTCGCCGCTGCACCGAACCGGCCGAACCTCCGCCGTACCACGTGACATGACCACGTGGTTAGCTATATATAGTGCGCGGCCTTCCGCGCCCCCTTCGTTCAGAGCCACTGGGGGCTCGACTCTGCTGGGCAATGAATGCAGGTCTTTCGTACAGTTAGGTACAACTGAGCTAAACCCCAGCCGTTTTTTTTTGTCATGCTTTCAATTTTGACACTGAACCTGTTTCGTAATTCCACCTTATAGGAGGCATCCAAAAAACCCAAAGTTTTTAGCAGGGGCCATTTTATAAAGCATCAGTTTTGGCTGTGTCCTCGCGAATGCAGCCTGATGCACCTGACGCTGCGACGCCTGGACCGCTCGCTCACCAGCGTGCTCCGGGGCGAGTTGTGGCACGGAGTGGCCTCGCCCGAGGGAGCCTTCGGCGAGGTTGGCCGCCCGCCAGACAACCCGCCGAAGGGCACACTTGTTTTCGACGTCCACCTGCTGTCGTTCGTAGAAAGCGAGCATAACGACGGCGAGGTGGACAAGGAACAGGACACAGACGTTCATTAGCATCGTTTCGGAAGGGTTTACGAGGTGAGACTCCGGCCGCGTTACGCCGGCCTGGCTGGCGCTTTGTCAACGCGTGCAGTGGGAGCCCACGGTTTCTCGACAAATTCTAATGATGCGAAGCCTGTTTTGCAAGCGCATCATAAAGAGCGAGTTTTATGACCTCAAGAAACAACGGATGCCGGCAGTCAAGATTGGTTGAAACAGAAAGCGAGACCTATAGGTACATTCTGTCTTGTGCTTGTGACAGTCAGTCTAATATATTAGCACTGGCGTGTTCTCTTCAGACGCATACGAAATTAATATTTTCATTGCTTTCCATTAGCCCGCGGTCGTGCGCGATGTGTGGGTTTCTCGAAGTGCTCGACTGGTACGACGCCTGAGAGCAGTCTTAAATGTGTAGTTAGTTTTTGATTTATGAAAAGGGTACGCGAGGTTGGCTATAAAATGCTTGCGTTATTTAGAGTATATGCCATCGAGAGTTCATGCCGCGTACAAGGCCCCAAAAGCGAGCCGGTAATTTACAACACGATTTTAAGAACTCCCGCTTCCGCGCCTCTCAGCGACCACCGGTGGCGAGCTTTCGCCTAAATCCGCGCGCATTGCGTAATGTAGCGCTCTTCACGTCAGCAGCGGAATGCCATTTTTTCGCATGATCGGCTTCAGCGCGCATCTGTGTACACAGGATGTCATGCTTCAATTGAAGTCCGACATCATAGACCCCGTGCAAGGGACGGGCACGAAGGCCGTGCTCGGGCTAGACCTTAACAAGGCTTTCGATAACGTCTCGCACGAGGCTATCCTCACGAACCTATCTAACAGTAATCCCGGGGTGCGGGTATTCACATATATCCGCTCCTTCCTCTCAGAGAGGACCGCGGAGCTTGCAGTGGGTGAGATCAGGTCTGACCCCATCCCCCTCGGAGGCAGAGGAACACCTCAAGGTTCAGTCCTCTCGCCTCTTCTGTTCAATCTGTCCCTCATCAAACTTCCTTCAAAACTCGCCACCATACCCGGGTTGCATCATACTTTCTACGCGGATGACATATCACTCTGTGGGTAACAAGAGGGAGTGACGGCCAAGTGGAGACTACACTGCAGCACGCGGTAGACATGGTCGAAACATACGCCCAAGCGGCTGGCCTCTCGTGCTCGCAGCAAAAATCTGAACTTTTTGTACTCAGAAACAAGCCCAGAGGCATACACCTCAAAAACTACGTTCCCCTCCTCCGTTAAACGTATGCGTAGGAGGTTTGCCAGTGAAGGAGGTATCCACCATACGTATCCTAGGGCTATACATGCAAACCAACCGCAAGAACACCCAAACTATTGACAAACTCAAATATACGGTCAGTATGACGATGATACTCATCAGACGAATAGCCAACCGCAGACGGGGCGTCAAGGAAAAGGGCCTCTGGCGTCTGGTTCGGGCCATCGTTCTCAACAGAGTCGTATATTCAGTCCCCTACCTCCGCCTCTATGCAGCGGAGAAGCATAAAATCGATAGTATCATCAGACAAGCGTACAAGACCGCCCTCGGTCTACCGCGCTACACGTCAAGAGAGAGGCTCTTAGGGCTCGGCATACACAACACGCTAGATGAACTCTGCGAGGCACACCTCACGACACAAGCTGAGAGACTCACTCGTACTAGTGCGGGCAGAGCCTGACTAAGAATGTCAACGCACCTCCGAGCAGAGACGCTATAACTCAGCTACCAAAACATATCGGGAAGAACCTGCTCATAAAACCGCTCCCCAAGAACATGCATCCCGTGCACCACGAGGGACGTTGTCGCGCCAGAGCTCGCGCTCTGCATGAAAAGTACAAACAGCACTCGGGAGTGGTGTACGTGGATGCTGCGGAGTACCAACACAACAAGGCCTACGCGTTGGTGGCGGTGGATGGGCCCGACGGACTGCTCGCTGCCGCGACTATCAAAACAAGCTCCTCTGAGATCGCGGAGGAGGCGGCAATAGCTTTAGCTATAACTAATACCACCACTGATGTTATTTTCAGCGACTAAAAATTCGCCGTTCGCAATTTCGCGAGGGGCCGAATAGCACCCACCACCCTCAGCATTCTTGCAAAAGCAGTCCAACCACCCAGAGAGGTCGAACTAATTTGGGTGCCGACCCACTCGGACAATCCGGGGAACGAGGCAGCTCACAATAAAGCCCGACGTTTCGGCAACCGGGCAGGGAACTCGCCTCTTCGTCCGGGGTTTACGACAGACGGCATGACATCTTTTCGTGACATTACCCACCATTATACCTTGGGCAGGCGAGTTTATCCCCCTCCGGCTAAAACGCTGTCCAAAACACAAGAAACCACGTGGAGACGGCTTCAGACGCGCTCCCTGACGAATTCCGCGCAACTGTCGCTCATGTACCCCTCTCAATACGAACCTCAATGTTTCCGGTGTGGCGAACGCGCCACTTACGACCACATCTTATGGAATTGTAGGGAAGAGCCGCCTCCGGCGGAGCTAGTACAAATCCCTTCTCTCGAGCGGTGGGAGGCTGTGCTGGCCAGCTCAGACCCGAAGACGCAAGTCCGGGCCGTCGAGTGGGCCAACAAGGTCGCCAATAGTCACGGACTAGCGGCCACCTAGCACGGCCCTCTGGTCACCAAGCTCTTCTTGATGAAATAAATGTTTTCTAATCCAATCCAATTCGCCGCGCCAAGGCCGTCGACGCCAAACCAGTTTAGAAGGCGTTGGCTCCGCCCCCTGGGGAATTCCCACCCGCGTCGGCGGAGAGGCCGAGTGCGAGGAGGAGCCGGCGGACCAACATTTCGGCGTGCATAAAGTGACGAGAGGAGGGTGATAGGCGCGAAGACACGAAAATTCTAATTTTCAATCAATCAATCAAGCATTATTTAACATTGTGATGTTGGGTGGGCACATACAAAAAGCCAAAAAGAGGCTTGACGTGGAATGTGCCCCCCTGTACAGGGCATAGGTGGTTACATCAGTGGGGTGAGTGACAAATAAACAGTAAAAACAACATGCTGTATCTGCATGCAGCAAAGGTTACTAATTGCACAAGACCACTATACAGGCTCATTAATGGACAGAAAAGCAACAAAAAAACAGCAAATGCATCCATTCAAATTCGTTAAGATGGTCATTTAAGCACCAAAGGAGTTATATATACTATTAAGCATTTGGGAAACCAGAACTGGAAGCATTTGGCAACCATAATTAGTGCGGGAGAGAGCTATGCACCAATCATCATTAGCTCACGTAGTGTACGGTTTGTCTTTGGGGATTAAGCGAGCTAGAATGTTGAGTACAAATAACCCAGCTTTTAGAAAACGTATAAAAATTTTTTTTTCTGGATGATATTTCTGACGCTGCGTCCTTAAACCTCATAGGCATATCGCATCTTTGTTGAGACCTCTTTTCACAGCCCCTTTAAAGCCAATCAGTTTGAAATCGCATTCGTGGTATTTCTGATGGCTTCTGAGTTGTTTTTGACGCACTGCTGATGGAAATTGCCTGCAGTGTTTTTGATTTATATGTCTTTTTTACTGTTCTTGATGAGATTCTTATTTATTTGTGGCGTATGCATGGCAAATTTAGGATGCATTTTTGTATTTTCATGATACATTCCAATTTCTAATGTGTATTCTGGCAAAAAATATCCTGAATGCCATTATTTTTTAACTTCTCTTCAACATCACCTACAAACGCTATGTTGATGCTCCCTTCAACACACTGCATACATACAAAAAATATTTATATGCGAAACTTTCGCTGGAGCGTGAAGAAGTTTAGAGCAAGACTCCCAAAGATTAGAGCAAAATCCTCCCATCTATGCTCTCATACCAGTAAATAACGTCAAGAGTGAGAAAATATAAGGCACTAGAACGCAATTGAAATACATGCGTCACCGATACGTTCACCTATTTCGAACTGTTCTATGAGCAGGCTAATGCTCAGATACTGGCAGTAAAAGACCTCCCAACAAGTGTCAGTTGTTAGTTGTTAATAAGCACAGTATTCTCAAGGAAATAGGACGCCACTACGCAATTTCCGATAGGTACCAACCAATAGATTTTACTGCAGTGTTTATTTAGTTGATGTGCACGATTACAGCTCAAGCAATTGAAAAACATTTCGGGCAGTGCTTGACGAAGATATTGCTCTGATGGCTTCATACATCATTATTTGTGGGGAATATTTTCCGTCATACAAGTTTATGCTTGAACTGAAAAATATCTTATGATGTCAGACTGATGCCGAAAAGTGAATGCAAATTTTCCTGAGATTTTATGATGTCGGGCTATTCTAAAAATGTAAAGAAAAACCTCGTCATGAATCTATGATGCCGGTCGTATGCAACACTACAACAGATGTTGCATTTTTCATTAGTTCCCGATGACCCATTAAGAATAAATTTATTTTGAACAACTGTAAGTGCCGGCGAGGGCATTAGAGGGGAGTGGTCACAAAAGAACACTATATAAAAACATTTTGGGGCGAAAAATGATGAAGTAGTTGTACAGATTAATTCATTGCGCAATATTAGTTTAGGCGTTCTTGAACTAAAGGTGATCTTGAATGGCTACTGTCGGTGCGGGAAGCCGATCCCACTCCGTTGATGTACATGGCAGAAATGACGCACAAGAAACCACTGGTTTTTCGAGATAGAATACATCCTTGAAAGTGTGATAAATACACTCAGAAATATTATGCTATGCCGTGGGTGTATAACTTCTCTGCATAAATGTGGACGGTAAAATATTTTATGAATAAGGGAAAGCAGCAAGATTTAAGGCAAGGACAGAGAGTCAACAGGTTTCATTGGGAGTGTGCTGGCTGTTATGATTACAATGAAAGAGGGCCTTTTTTTAACCGTATGAGGGTCCCATGTATGGCGTATTCGAGTTTGGAAGAAACTAATAATAATGATATCAGAAATTCAATATTTATTTTATTAAGGGAACTCTGCCGGCCTATATCCTTGCCTGCTCTCTCATTTCTCGAATTTTTCGCTTTTCGAATGTCTGCCCGTTGCGAAGTTCTGAGGGCCGTAATGGTTACAGACTAATATCGCTGTGCACGCCCGTTCTTTTTCTGTTCACAGATGAGTGCACTGAAGGACCAAAGCAGGAACCCGATTATTGGCCACCGTCACGTCTTCGTCATCAATGCGCTTGTACGCGGCGACCTCGTGGGTAGGCCACCTCCCACTGAGGACTGAGACCAGGGAACGTCGGAACTAGGCGCAATGTGCGATGTTTTATACGCGCAGATAAAGTAGTCCAGCAGTGTGTGTGTCAGCGTCTTGGTGTGATTACGGACATATAAAACATACACCGTCTTTCCCGGCATGAAGTCGTGCTTTTTACGGTATAGTTACAACATGTACGCTATGTTTTTTTTTCGGGGAAACTGCAAGGACTTCGCTACGAGAGATCACGAAGTTCACGCGGATAGTTTTTGCACAATCTTCAAGGGTATCTTCTCTCAGGTTTCAAAGTCAACTTACCGCAATAAGTTTAACGTTAAAGCCTACTGACAGAATGGTTTAGGTTGTTGAAACATTGCTGCTGTTCCTGTATTGTTCCCACATTTTCTAGGTTTCAGTCCTACTGGGTTTTATAACTATAATCAGGCACAACGTTTCTGAGAAACGAGAAATATTGTTAAAATTTCGAAAATTTGCTTGCGCGGTCACAAAAGGGGCCAGCATTTGTATTCGATTTACTTTGCCCTATTGCGGGTTTGAAGGCTAAAACAGTTCGTATTGGTGTCAGTAAAACTGCTGTTGTATTTCTTCTATGGAGAAAATTTACTGCAGCCTTCTATGTTAACTGCTGTAGGTGGTGCCAGTGTATGTGGGTATATGTCACAAAGAGGCAGTGCGTCCACCTCGAACCAGGTGTCAGGATCTGGTAGCCCGGGAGGCAAACGGTCCGAAGCGAAGACAAGCCGAAAGCACTGTCAGTTGCCGTGGAAAATATGCCTTCATGCAGACAACACGCACGGCGTCGGTTTGGGGTTGGCGACGTGTACGCTGCATGGCATCGTCCGCATGGGCTTCGTATATCACGCAATTGCACGCAATGCGTGATACACTGTTAAAAACAGCGCCTCAAAGCTGTTTTCGACAGGCCTCTACGGCAGTCTGGAGTCCACACTCAAAGCTAGTCGCCGAGTTTGGAATCGACGTGTGGATGTAGGAGGTGTTACCGCGCATGTGTATACGGTCTATTCTGAAGCTAAGGAGCAGCAAAAAAAACACAATACATTTAATAAAAGTATTTTAATGCACCTAGTATTAGACAAAAAATGTTGGCATCGACACAGCGAGCGCAGCCAGTTGCCCACTGCTTGTTGGTGTCTTTTGTATGGCCGTCTCTGCAATCTCGTTGAGCGCCTTCGTTTTCAGCTTTGGGATGTCTTACAAGGTGTCCTTTCAACGCCTGTTTCAACCTCGGAAACAGGTTGTAGTCACAAAGAGACATGCTTAGGCTGTATTGTGGCTGAGGAAGCCCGGTAATACCTTGTCCGATTGAAATATGTCTCACAGTGAACGACGTGTGCGAGGGAGTGTTGTCGTCGCGTAGAACCCACGTTGTCGCGATCTCTCGACGCACGAGCTGGGCGCGGTGTGTCAGCCTCTGGAGGACTTACCCGGGAGAAATTCGTCCAGGAGGGAACAAATTCCTTATAAGCTGCTAGTTTGAAGTCATGGAACACGATAAAAATGGATTTCACTTTAGATTTCGATATCCGCGCCTTCCTGATGCGTCACTGAGCTCTGAGCGAGTTTGACAGAACCTGCTGCGGCCTGCTTTGCTGTGCCCTTGCGTGTTCTTTTTGTGAGTCATACTGAAACAACGACGTTTCATCTCTAATATTAACTTTTGTTAGAAAATCTGAATCACTGCTGACTCGTTGCTACAATAAGAATTAGTTACTGGGGCCTCCATTAACTCAGGGCTCAAAACTTATGGCACGGGTTATGCGCACACAATTCGCATTTGCAAATGTTCCGTGACAGTTTGATGCGCTTGCGTTTTCGTAATCCCTAGCTCTTCTGCAATCATACAGGCAAAATTAAACGCTAATCAGTGTTCACTGATGCACGCGCACAATCAGCATTAGCGTCGGTAACCGTCGGGGACAAGCGCCCTGACCACTCTAGACGTGGACGTCTTCACTGCCGTCTGTGACGGTTTTGTGCTATTTGAACACTCGCAATCTTCACATTATATTATTTCTTTGAGCTTCCTTGATTATCTGAAACGCGCTGATAGGGGCGTTGTGAGTTAAAGGCAAAACTTTGCGTAGCGCTGTTCTAATTTCGCCCCATTGTTTCCTTCACACAGAAGTGAAATACGGGTATTCTCAAGTACGTCCAATCGTTTCGCCTCTTCGAAGGCAACCTAGCTAACCGCAACCTTCCCTTGAAACCGTTTTCCCAATCAAGTGTACGAGCTCCAACGAAGGACTTGTCTCATTACTTTCAGGACAGGCCCTGTTGCCGCCCGACGTGCGTACGTGCAAGTTAGCATGTTTCCTCGGCGTGTTATGCAAATATTTTGGCGGCCGACACAAGTGGCTGGTGAACTTCTGTGGACGAAAATATTACATCACACACAATTGAACGTCACGATCAAGAGGCGAAAAAGCGAAAAGCCAGTCATTTCATCAAATGGCATACGAGAAGCGAACGTAACGTAGGGAAAATCTCGTGACAAGTTTTATTTTGCAGTGATTTCAATTTTGGTTGTTTTGTCTTTTTGTAATTCCATCTGCCTGCGGGTGATGGCCTGTGGCTCTGCGCAGGCTCGTGCAAAGAAATACGATAATGTCGTCCTCCGAATTTCCCTAAAAACTGTGCCTATCAGTAATCGCGTATGACCGTGCGCCATTCCTACAGACCGTGAGCGTTTCCTGTCTCCATAAGATGGTCAACCAACCACAAGAGTTCAGTGCCTAGGCGCTGCATTATGTTGCAGAAATACCGTGGGCTTCAGAAAATTCTGGCAGTGGCAGTAATGAACGAGCTTGGCGAAGCGACAGTTGATGGTAGCAGGGGTGGTATTCTCCCGGTGTCGCCTTTTGCGACATGTCTCATTAGGGCGGGCCTAAAAAAGTGCGTGCAGTTGCTCGAGGAAACGGAAAACGCCTTTGGCACTTTCGTCTGCGGTGCTTTCGTTCACTCCGAGAAGCGACAATTTACCACTGCTGATTCCCTAGCAGCAGTAGTTTCGTATCTTTGAAAGCAAGAATATTTGCCATCACATGACGTCTAATGTTCAAAAAACATTTGCAAATTGAATATAAACTTGCTTTACTTCATTTAAGTCTATAAAACACCGCGAAAAAGCTCCAAATCTATTTTTGTTTCGTTCCGGACGGTTGTGCTAGGTTTCGGCTGCGTTTCGGGCAGTTGCAGACGGCAGCAGTGTAGCTGGAGGTCCCATTAGGCTTGCGCGCTCCAGAATCGAGAGCGTATCTCAAAAACTAGGCTGAATTGCAGCTTAAACTTTATCGTCAAAGCAAGGTAAGTCATAGCGAAAAGCAACAACACCAGTAGTTGCCGGTAAACATGCCGACCGGAATCGCAAGGCCAGCTGAATTGGCTGAAACGGGCGGCTCTCGCTTGGAAGGACGCCGCCATGTTTTCACGCTAAGGGCGCAAAAGCCGCAACTACCGATTGCGTTCGTACGCTAACGCTATTTACCCATTAGCGTTCTGCGCATGCGCACCATGGACCCGCTATACCGATATGTACGCAATTACGCAAACCCCGCAATACTAAAACTCTCTAATGTTCAGTTGTAGGTTTGCAAAAGTCGTCACATTGCTTTAAATCCTCTTTGGCTCGTGCAGGCACTGTTTCGTTGCACTAACGTGCATTAAAATGCCTTGAAGGGTCATGTAGATGCGAGCGCAAGCGCTGCCAAGGCCATCTCGTCGCAGCGGGCAACGTCTGCTTCGTCGTCTGTTTACGACGGTGCAAAGTAAGTTCGCATGGCGAGTGGCAGTCCGGCTTAGCAGACGGTAGCCACAGTGCTGTGCTCTTCGACAGCCGATAATGCCGCCGACAAGATTCGTCGGCCAAGGCAAATTGGTCGCGATGTCCGCGGACACGCCACTCTTCTTCGCAACTCAAAAACCAGGCAAGGAGAGTGGGATCCATGGCGTCTAGTACCAATTTCGTAGCCCGTCGCCCGCGCGAATGGCTTCAGCGCATTCCGTTGTTCGACTAAGCGTAGTAAACTGGGGCGACGTCACGATGACGTATCAGGAAGGCGGATCCGTGTCGTCACACCGCCGTCACCGCGGCTCGAGCCAATCAGCGAAGAGCGAATGCGACATGTCGCAAAAGGCGACACCGGGAGAATACCACCCCAAGTCTTGGCCAGTAGTGCGCCTGGAGTAGTCTATCGAGTTTGCCGGCTAGAAGCACGTCCATCATGCGTTACCTCCAGGACAACTGTAGTTGTGAAGTTCTGTTTCGCGAAAGAGAATACAAGCTCGGTCAGTGCTCTTTTGTTTATTCGATAAGAAAGTGCCCCTCCCAACTTAGAAAGAAAAAACATGAAAAACGGGTAAATTGGAGGAAGAAGGGGAGATGAGCAATTTGAGTGGGCACAGGAACAGAGTGCGCACGAGAACATTGTAAGAAGCATGACTACTTATTTGCGCTTTGCTCCGATGCATGTCACGCTGACGCTCTTTTCACCTAGCTGATACCGGAACCACTATCTCCCGCATGCCGTTCAGCTCACACGCGACCAGCGCCACTGCCCGACATCGGCCCCGTCGACAGATCTTTCATCCCTGCGCACCTGATGGAATCGACGACTGATCCATCGCCCGCAAGGAATTAAGGCTGTGGCCTCTGCGTGCTCGGATTCAGTGGGCACGGGAACATTGCGAGAAGCGTGGCTCCGCATTACCGCTTTGCTCCGGTGCAGGTGTATGCGTTTTCCTTTTGTATGCTAAAAAGAGCGATGACATCTGTTCGCTTCTATTCCCGTGCCTAGTGGTGCTACCGGAAACTGTGTGGGATTGCTTTTCTATGGCTTTCCTACTCTTTTGCTCCGGCGACATAGAAACTAACCCGGGCCCCACCTCTCACTCTGAATCACTATTAGAAATTGAATCGCACCCTGAAAACTCTGCAGAACCAATGGCCGTAATTTTTCAACTTGTGAAAGATGTTTACGCTCACTCATTACAGAGTTCGAAGACACAAAGTGAGCTCACCGCAAATATTAAATCCAATAATTCACGGTAGAAAAGCATCGAAACAAAGATAAATAACGATCACAAACGTTTGGATGAACTAGAAGCAAAAGGGAAAGTTCTTGACACCTTCAGCCATGAGTTTGCATGCATGCAAAATTCTACTGAAAGCTTAAATAACACAAAATAACTAATTAAAAACCACCTAGGTGAAAAGAAGGACAGGTCGCGCCACGATAATATGATTTTTCATGGATTCAGAGCTTTATCTGAAACCTCGCAACAAACAGAAATCGCACTGGCAAGTGCATTGACGCAAATTATCGACTCGCTAACAAACGACCCATTTCAGCGTGTTCATTGTTTAGGCATCTCTTTCACTAATAAATGCAGACACATCATTGCCAAGTTTACCCACTGCAAAATGACATAATTAATCCTATCACATCGCATTGATTTCAAGGAAGAAAAATTTTCAGTAAGTCAAGATTCTTCACCCGCCCCTCAAATTGCAAGAAGGATGCTCACCGAATTCGGAATCATCCATCCGGGACCAACCACATTTCGCCTTCGCTACAAGGTATCCATACGCTGCAAATGATTAATGTAGGTACAGTCCATCCAACGACGCAATCCATGAAATCGAGCTGCCATCTGAACACGCCTCACAAGAACCAGACGCCTCGCCATATGTTCCGTCCTAGGGGCCCGACAGGGGTAGTAATCATTCATCACCACGTTACGATTCTGCATTCTCGCATCAGAAGTATCTTGAATAAAAAATATCTTTAATCGGTGATCGACATCTGTTCTGCGCATATAATCGCAATTACTGATACTTGGCTGCCATCTCTAATTCATGACGAAATCTTTCAACACACACCGCTTCCGAATATATCGCAATGACCGAACTAATCAGCGGGGAGGCGGCGTTCTCCTTGCTATTTCGAAATACACCCTCTCGTCATGCGTTACACAACAGCGTCTTAGAAAATGTCAGGACATCAGTTATTTGTGACCGCCAGAAAATAATATTTGGCGTATGCTACAGTCCTCCTCCTTCTCTACGCTGGTTTATTAACAGCCTTCATTACGAACTTAACATAATAAACACCAGATTTCCATCGGCTTCCTTGTTTTTACTGGGTGATTTCAACTTTCTCAGCATTTCTTGGGATACGTAGCCTGCCAGCCTATCTCCATTTCCATTCCATGCAAGCGATTTCCGGCCGCCGCGGTGGCTCAGCGGTTATGGCGCTTGGCAGCTGACCCGAAAGACGCGGGCTCGATTCCGGCCGCGGCGGTCGAATTTCGATGGAGGCGAAATTCTAGAGCGACGTATCCTGTGCGATGTCAGTGCACGTTAAAGAACGCCAGGTTGCCGATATTTCCGAAGCCCTTCATTACGGTGTCCCTTAGAGCCTTAGTTGCATTGGGACATCAAACCGCTATAAAAAAAGTGATTTGCTTTATTAATTCTTCGCCTTTTGACTCACCCCGTTAGTCACTAATGTTACCAGAATCTCTGTCAACACAGCCAACACAGCCAACACTTTAAATTTGATATAAACAATCTAGCCGCCTTTGCTTCCGCCGTCACCTATTTACCTAGCATAAGTGATCACTCTTTGTTCATTTTCAACGTTAACACTGCCTCTCCCAAGCAAGAAAAAAGAAAAAGATCATACTTGATTACTTTACAGCAGACTTCGATGCAATTAAGAATAAATTATCAGTGTTTACAAAAACCTTCTTCGCATACCTTGACCACGGCCGCTCAATGGGAGCGCACTTGGTGCTGCCCGCCGCGTCGCGCCTCAATGGCTGGGGGAGCGCGTATTGGGAGAAGTTCAAGTTTTCGCCGTTATTCTCCGCGGGGGCGCCACCTCTCCGTGACAAGCCGCCACCGGCACGGACGGCCAGACGACGCGGAAAGAGTGCGCTGGCTGTGTTAGCACGTGTTTTCGCTGTAACTGCTCTGCATGACCGCGTGGTTCAGCTAGTTCTGCGTGCTTGCCATCGGTGCCTGCGTCGACAGCGTCCTAAGCGCATGCGACACCATGCCACGCAACTGCTGCGTGCCGCTGTGCACCACAAACGCAAGAAAAGATCTGACGATCGGTTACCATGAGTTCCCGCAGAAGCAGCAAGCTATGCAACATGGTGGTTTCAGCCCTTCTTCCCTATTTTGAGCAATGTCCGGAGTTGATTTGCGAGAGAGAAGACCACAGTCACACCGAGGACATCTGCAAAGCCTTTCTAACCAAACTAATGCGACCACTGCTGACCAATTGGGCAGGAAACATCAATTTTACGCAGGAAAAAATCATACTTGCTCATAAACCGCTTTCGAGGAAATTTCTTCGCTTGTAAAATTGGCTTGATTTCTTCGGTGCATCACGTGGCTTCAAAATAAAACGCAAAACATTGGCCGAGCCTGCTGGAGTCTGGTTGAACTGGCTGTCTTGTGTTGTTTCTTTTGCAACTGTTTGTGACAGTAGTATATTTACGAGGGTAATCCCAAAAGTAAGGTCTCCAAAGGGCTGCGACCACAGGGAAACTATATGCGTGGCTGCTCGCTACACTGCTGTGTTCATTGTTCCCCGTCTTCCAAACAAGCCATGACTCAGCGCGAAAAGGACTGTCAGTCTTGGCCCGACAACCATTTGAAATGGAGCTCCCGTTTGTCGCTACCGCCAGGAGCGAAGTTCCCGCAAATGGCGTTCAACCAATCGAAAATTATCGCCAGTTGATGGAACTGTACGGAGAGTCTTGCATGGATGTTAAAAACTTCCGCAAGTGGTGTAGGGAGTTCGCAGCTGGTAGCACTGGAATTCACGACGAAGAAGCGGGAGACCGTCAATTTCTTATGAGACAGTCGCCAAGGTCGAAGAAATGGTGCGGCAATATCGGAGGATCACACTCGACGAACTCTGCATATTGGTTCCTGGCGTTTCTAGAAGCACTATTCACAGGAGTTTGAAAGCAAAGTTGAAATATCGGAAGGTGTGCCCAAAACGGGTTGCGCGAATGCTCACAGACGACCATCAACAACAATGCGTTGACTCCTTCCGCGAATTTCTCCGGCGTTCTGGAGATGAAACGGAGACATTTTTGTATTGTATTGTTACGGGTGATGAAACCTAGACATTCCACTTCACGCCTGAGACCAAACAAAAATCGTGTCAGTGGCGGCAGTCATCTTCGCCCAAGCCGCGAAAATTCAAGCAAGCGCAGTCTGCCGGCAAAGGCATCTGCGTTTCGGGATCGAAAATGGGTATCGTTGGTACACTTCATGACTCCTGCTGGCACCACAGTAAACGCGGACAGATATTGTGAAACCCTTTAGAAACTCAGACGGGCGATTCAAAATCGCAGAAGAGGAACAACGCTCGCCGCCACGTTGCCTGTCAAACCATCGCTCTCCTAGAACAGTTTGTACGGGACGTCATCAGCCACTCACCCTACAGTCCGGTCTTGGCACCAAGTCACTACCACTTGTTTCCAAAGCTAAAAGAACACCACGCTGGAAGGCGCTTCACTGAAGTGAAAGATGCGGTCAAACGATTCCTCAACGGCATAGCGTCGAGCTGGTATGGCATGGGCATACAGAAACTGCCCCAGCGCCTGTAAAAATGCATAGACCGCAACGGCGATTATGTGCAAAAGTAGAAGAATGGTGTCCCTTTTAAGTGATTTGTAATTTGCTTAAAATAAACATATCTTTAGATTTATAAAAGAACTGCAAACCTTAATTTTTGGATGACCCTCGTATTTGGTGGTACCCACTTGGAACTATTTCCAGCGAAAACGGAGCAACAGGCTGAACTATAATACAGAACGTTACGACCACAAGCGTAAGTTTACAGAGAGAGAGAGAGAGAGAGAAAAGGACGGAAAGGCAGGGAGGTTAACCAGGCGATGCCCAGTTGGCTACCCTACACTTGGGGAGGGTAACAAAGGGGAAAAAAGGAAAAAGAGCGGCAAGGAAATGAGTTTTCTAAGTGTCCAGCGACCACCTTGTCACAGGGACAGAAGGCGCGCACTGAAAACTTAAAGATTATAGGCGGGAATGCAACCCCGAGTCCCGTAAGAAAGTCAGGAGCGCTTTCACCGCTTTCCGTTGTTTGGAAGGTTGAGTCCAAGGCTCCAGAACGTTAGACTCTGTTAAAGGACGCGAGTCCAAGCGGAGCAGAGAAACACTTAGGACACCGCGCTCTCGAAGTTTACAGAAAGTTCACGTTGAATAAGTGGGCCGAAACCTTGTCCCGAGTTCAAGACTGTAATAAGTTATTACAGTGGTTGAAACGCCCGTAACTGAATGGGTGACCGCTCGGCGAAGCGCACTTCTGCCTCGATTCTCGGTGTAAACGCAAGTCCACGTGCGATTTGGAAAAGCAGAGTGATCGTGACATGCCGCTATCACGCTATCAATAGCAAACTTGCACGTGGCATCACCATAATGTGTGAAACGCAGCTCATAGAGGCTAAAATTATAAAGCGCCTACCGTGCAGACGCCTAAACGAAAGCACTACCTCGGCCGCTGCGCACAGCTCTCCACTCGGACTCGTCCCGGAGCGGTGGCGCCGCAGCGGTGGCGATGAGAACTAGGCGCAATACGGCTCTTTCGGGCGACGCGACGGGCCGCACCCAGTGCGCTCTCCATTGAGCGGCCGTGCCTTGACTATCGCTCTGTGCAAACTATTTGGGATATGTTCACGTCCAAAGTTCATGAACGAACTCAGAAATATATTCTAAGACGCACCAACACTTCCAATCCTCAAGCCCCGTGGTACACCGTCCATTTAAGACGCCTATCTAACAAAATAAAGCGCCGATATCTTACAGTTAGGCTATCAGCATGTAACGCACATTGGGACGTATGCAAGGTCGCCGCTGATGCCTATATAACTGCGCTTAAGGAAGAAAAAGATAATTTCCTTCCTAAGTCTTTACCATCCATGCGATCTACCAAAAGTAGAAAATTCTGGCGCGTCATCAACCCACGTACCAAAGAATCTATAAACTTATCAAATAATCAGAGTATTAAAATGTATTGCTGGGCCCAACTTATCTGACGGGTCAGAGGAGCCTATTTCGGCTCATTTATGTGCATCAACACTTAACAAAATCTTTGTTAAGAACTTCTCGCGCGCATCAACACCGCACACCCCGTTCCACTCGAGTATAATTACCCATTTATGCCTCATATTTTCACTTATTCATCTGGCGGTGGTAAACTTATTGATGCCCTAAAATTTCATTGATCTCCCGGGTTTGACTGCATTAAAGCTAAATTGAAAACAAACACAATTGCCTGTAGCTCCTTAATGCTAATCAAGAGCCACCACGATGGCTCAGTGGTTATGTTGGTCGGCTGCTGATCCGAAAGACGCGGGTTCGATCCCGGCCGCGGCGGTCGAATTTCGATGGAGGCGAAACTCTATAGGGGCCCATGTACTGTGCGATATCAGTGCACGTTAAAAAACCGCAGTTGGTCGAAATTTTCGAAGCCCTTCAATACGGCGTCTCTCATAGCCTGAGTCGCTTAGACCAAACTAATGCTAATCAAGATTTTTCATCAGACTCTCGATACTTCCATTCTGCCAACATAATGGAAAGCCTGGAACGTGGTTCCACTATTCAAATCAGGAAACAGAACTCCCCTACAAATTATCGCCCTATCTCGTACTTGCTGCATACTATTAGAACACGTAATCTTCACTGACCTTGCTTTCTCGAGTATAATTTGTTCTTTACACCAGCAGAGCATAGCTTTCGGAACTCATTTTTTGTGCGAAACCCCAGCTTTCCAGCTTCACTATCAAGATTCACCATATTTTAGATCACGCATCAGAAGATGCTGCGTTTTCCTTGATTACTCTAAATCATTTCACAAGGCATGTCGCCGCTTATTATCTTTAAAGCTAGCCCAACTGAATATTGACTGCAATGTTCTGAAATGGACTCGGTACGTTCTTCTTTTTAATCGATCGCACTTCGTTTCCGCTTAAAATTTTCACCCAACTTTAAGCGAAGTTTACTCGCGCGCGACAATGGTCAGTGCTTGGTCCCCTTGTATTTCTTATTTACATCAGTGATATCTCCCTTCTATTGTATTATCTAACAATTTTTTGTTTTCTGACGACTACTTTGATTTCAACGAAATAAAATCTCTCGACGATGCTAATCTGCTCAGAGTGATCTAATATTTCTCTTTTGTGTAATGAACAGCTTATTGAGCTTAATGCTAATAAGTGTAAAATTGTGCGAATAGCAAGATATGCAAACACTCCGCCTGTGTACTACCTAAATAACGTTCCCTTAGAAGCGGTCACTTCAAATAAATACTTGGGTGTCCATATTTCTGCTGACCTTGACTGGACACGCCATATTGAGTACATTACTAACAAAGCTAACCGCATGATTGGTTACGGGAGCCGTAATTTTTCCATAGCACCACCGTCCTTGAAATTAATCCTTTACAAAACACTAGTATGTTCTAAACTGCAATACGCCGCCGCCGTATGGAGTCCCGATCATGAAAAACTAATTACTTTGCTTGACCTGGTCCAAAATAACGCTGCTCATTTTCACTTCTACACCGTTAACCTTACCGCGAGTGTAACATGCATAAAAGCTAATCTTTACATCATTAAGCTTCCCGCCGGCGGATAATTCGTCTGAGCCTTTTTCACGAACCGTATCATCATCCCATGCTACGCGATGCCCTCATGTCGTCCGCTTGATACGTGTCAAACCGCGTTGGTCATCGTCACAAAGTTGGCATTGAAATATGTAACACAATAACGCCATTTCAGTCTTTCTTGCCCCGTGCATCACGTGAATGGAACCGCCTGCCCGCAGGTATCGTCGACATTAGGACAATCAATATTTTCCCACGGCAGTGGCTAACAGTCTATAAGAGGAGGATGAAAAAACTGTTTTGCAATATGCATCGCTTCTGTTTATGTATTTTTATGTATGTATGTATGCATGTATGTATGTATGCACGTATGCACGTATGCACGTACGCACGTATGTACAGTCTTTGTCAAAAGTAACCAGGCTGCATGGTTTGCTTCTAGCTTCTGTAGTGTAGCCCTTGTGACTTTCCTAAAGGTCAAAAGTGGTTGGAAGGTAAGAAGACCCGCAGTCCTTACCTTTAACGCCCATTTCGGTTTCAGGGAAGCTGTAAGGGCTCCACTGTACGAACTAGAAGCAAACCATGCAGCCTGGTTACTTTTAACAAAGGCTGTACGTACGTACTATCCGGAGCAAGAATAACAGACCCCCTGCCAGCGCGTGCCGATCCGCGCCAAACTGCATTCGAGCGTCGCCTGACGAAGCAGTCCTGGCGCCGAGACCGGCGCATTGCGCGCATTGCGTCTCGCACCAGGAGTGCTTCGTCAGGCGGCGCTTACATGCAGTCTGGCGCGGATCGGCACGCGCTGGCAGGGGCCTGTTATTTTTGCTCCAGATACACACTTGTGTACGTGTTTGTGTGTGTGTGTGTGTGTGTGTGCGCGCGCGCGCGCGTGTGTGTGTGTTGTGTGTGTGTTTTCTCTCTTGTAACCAATCCCCTCTTCAACGCATTTGACCCTGAGGGTACAATAAATTAAATGAAATTTCACTTAGGCCCAAACTAGTACCGTTAAGGAGGAATGCCTGGTCCATTAAATAGCGCTCAATAAAAGTACCCGAAAGCGAAAACCAATCCAGAGGAAAATCTAACGGTGTGAGAAAAGGGGGGATTTGGTTTGGTTTGGTTTATAAGTGTTTAAACGTCCCAAAGCGATTCAGGCTATGAGGGACGCCGTAGTGAAGGGCTATGGAAATTTCGGCCCCTGGGTTTCTCTAATGTGCGCTGACATCGCACAGTACACGGGTCTATAGAATTTCGCCTGCATCTAAAATCGACCGCCGGGGCCTGGATCCAACTCCCGTCTTTCGGGTCAGCAGCCGAGTGCGATAACCACTGAGCCAACGCGGCGGCCAAAAATAGGGAGAGGTAGTGGCAGCGTGTGTATAGAATGTGTTCCGCGTTTGCTATGACCTCTCGTACAGCGAGCGTGGAGCTGTTTCAGTAAGCTATTTTCACGCCATCTGATAGTGAAGATCATCATTCCTGTGACGAGATTGGTGTTCCGTGAAGAACGTTTACTTGTTCGCCGTTGAATCATAGCTGGGGTTTGAGGAAGGAGGGTTTTCCCCAATGATCTTGCAGTGGTCGGATACTTCCTCTATGAATGTGAATGTTTACGTTGGATTGCACCAGAAGACCAAGGAAGGTGGATGTTAATTTTGTTGACTATCTGATGAAAAACCCTAATTTCCTCAAAGGTCGTCATTGCAAGCTGTTAAGCGCAGAGTGATTGTAATGTGATGAGGGCTATGGGATTTGATTAGAATACTTCATATTTTATAGATTTTCAGGTGTTTCCATGGCATATGGGAATCGCTCTATGCCGGCGTAGATGTTGATGGTGGTGGTGTTTTGCCCAGCGAATAGCGAAGCATCATGTATGGCATACAGGGGGTTCTTTTAAAGCTTTAGAGACTTTTATTAACAGTTAGAGACACCCTTATGCAGTCTGTTTAACTGGGTTGTACAGCCAGGCAGACAATATGTACCTCATATTAATCAATGAATAAGCTACTAATTAACCTATAATTAAGTGATGAACTTTATTATTTTCTTATTCTAGTGGTCAAGGTTATGTTTTGAAGTTGATGGCCGTCAATATCGAAGGTGAGCCCTGCTTTTAAATTTTCGTAATCGTGAGCACTGTTAGAAACATTGAACGTCAAAAATACGCCGTTGATATCGTGCTGAGTTTGCTTGCCCGCATTACCTAATTATAGAAAGCAGTCGCTGCGCGTGATATCGTCACTGAAGTCAGTTTAACTTCTACACCATCGAATACACCAAGTGTTTTAGATGCATAATAAGGGCGAGAGACGTCATTTTATAAATATGCAATGAGGGAAAGCCAACCCAACAATAAGGGTAGCTTTTTGGCCGGTTGGTATACCATGACGAAAAATTTAGCGCTCGAAACAGAGGACACCAGGGCACCACATGCGCTCATTTTGAACTAGCTAACTTTCAAAAAAAGAGATGTGAGTTAGCGCGTGTGGTGTCCTCTTCATTTTTTCCTGCGTTTCGAGCGCTAAACTTTTTCGTCAACACCACCAGCTTTCAAGTGCGTATATATTTAACGCCGATACTTCGAACCGCATTGCCGATTAAAAATATAAAACAGTGCTCAGCCTCAATGTTGATGGCCATCAATGTTTTAAGATAACCTTGCCCCTAAACAAACAAAGAATATAGTTTATTAGCTAATTTACGCTGATTATTTGTGTAATTATTTACCCTCATGAGGCACTGAATGTCCGCTTTGCTGCGCAGTCCAGCTCAACAGATCGCACCGACATATCTGTCATGGTTTTTTAAATAAAAATCTGTAAAGCTTAAAACATGCACTTTCTATATCACCACGTGCGCCTCCTAGCTGCGCGGTTACGCGTGTCGTGGAGGGGGACTAGAAAAGGGCCTTGCCATGTGGTTGGTAGATATTGCCTTACTCGGGTGTATGTTCCTCAGGCGTGTATGTGACTACCTTGCAAGGGCCTGCCCCTTCCGTAGCAACACTTAAAATAAGAGACAAGGTGTTCAGGGAATCCTGAGAGGAAGTTTAAAAAATAGGATTTTTGAGGCATGAAGGCGGCTTATGCGGCGTTATAATACTAGAGTTGGCGAACATTAGAAAACTGGTAAATAGCATTAAAGAGAAACAGTTAACTAATTTCTAATTATTAACTTTTTTTACTAGTACATTTTGGCGTCTGGTTGCAATTAGAGACTTGTAGCCGGCGGTTAGTAATACCCATATCAGATCTTAGAATTTCGGAAATGCGATTACCCTCGGCGCTGTGGCTCAACAAATTCAGACCATATCTGGCGCCCAAAATACGCGCGCTTCCGAAAAGCCCGCGTGCAGAGGAACGCCCCAGCGCTCGTCACACCATGGCCAAAGTGCCAAGTGACGTTGACTGTACCGTCTGAACTTCGGTGCTCGCCGCTGTTCGTTGCTCCAGCCCACGAGAGAAACAGAAGGTCGTATGACTCATACGTCATTTAGTAACGTTTACTTGGAAGTGTATGTATTCTCTCTATAGACATTGGCAAGCCGCTAAGCGTTACTGAGTGAGTTTTGGGGACCCAGCAATACACAGTGAAAATGGGAACAGCAACTTTCCACGCTGTTATGGAACGCTCGCAGGACCCTAGCAGTGCAGTTCCCTTCAGTCACCGAGCCTATCAATGATAATTTTGTCGGATTAGAAGTACCTGTGTAAACACGAGGCGCTGTTTAAAAAAAACAAAAAACATCGCTGACCACACGTGCCTTACGGGCATTTCAAGCCCGAAGAGATTTGTGCGTTACTGTGTCTGCAATGTAAGGCCTTATTATAGAATGTGCTCATGGTGATATGGTTCTTCGTTATCCACGGAGAGCGAAGGGTGGTATTATGATTTGATTTCGATTCATTTCATTCTGTTTTATTTTTGCACTTTGTTTTTCCCCATACCCGTAATCAGTCTGTCACACGAGCGGATGTTAAGAATCCAATATAATCCTACAAATAGAATTCCATTACAGCGGCCTGGAATTCATTGCATGCCTTCCATCCACTGCTTAACAAACCCAGAGCAAAAGGCACGGCTAATTGCTCCATGGAAATAGGGCGCAGAAACAGGCGACCTGTTTAACTTGCACTCGCGATTAGAAATTTGCATTCATATTTAAAGTAGAATGTGATTCGTAAAATTTATGTGGAAAGAAAACACAAAATGGCAGCCTCTTTATCGGTTATAACTTAAGCGACAGTCACCCACACACATTTCTATCTTGTTTTCTACCCAGCAGCATATCAATCGCTTGGCCTGGCTTGCCTGATGCTTAACGCAACTAATTCGTCTTCTAGTTTTGCCATTTGCTCGTGTTACAAGAGTTTTCATCGCTGGTGTCATAGGTTTGAAATTCTATCTAAAGCCCGTCGTTCGTCCACTGCTCCGCTTTCACACTGGATGCTTTCGAATGCCAGGCAGAGATTTCTTCCTTATCTCCCCTTTATTCCTTTACACAGCCCGGTGACGAGACTTCTCACGAAGCTGCCACTAGCGAAAAACAAGCCCGAGTTCAACGTGAAATTTTGATGCAAGCGCGTTTCTTTCACGACTAACCACAGAAGCAGTCCTCCGTTGAGCCGCTATGTTGAGTAAAGCTCCTTTATTCGTGCACTCTATCTATTGAGTCGACTGAGGCGCCCCCTCTAGGTCATGTAAATCGAGTAGGGAGGAGGTAGGCGGCCGTTGGGTTCGAGCCCGACCACGGCGGCCTCGTTTGAATGGAGGCGAAACTCAAAAGGCGCTCTTTTGCTGTGCGATGTCAGTGCATGCGAAAGATCCACAGGTGGTGGTGGTGGTAGTCGGGGTGGAAACATTTATTGCCAAGCAATGCAGAGGGGGCAAACCCTGCCTCCCCTTACGTGGCACGAGGCAACCCTTAGGGTTCTGCCCTTAAAGGGCAAAGGACAGCCCTTGAAGGGCTATCCCCTTCAAGGCGTCGGTAATTGTTCGGCGCCCGTCAACAGCAGCGGAGCTGGCGAGGAGAATCCCCCAGTATGACTCCACCGTGGTTGGGGATGGAGGGTGTGGGAAGGTAGGGCATGTGAGGAGGATGTGAATAGTCTCCCGGTTTCCCGCAGACTTACAGGAGGAAAGGAACTGATCGGGGTAGCGGGCATGAACGAGAATATGGTAGGAAGCAGTATGGGTCTAGAGTCGGCGCAGTGGGAGGCTAGGGTTACGTAAACGTGCCGGGTATCTCGGTAGTAGGTAAAGATATCTCTTAAGGGACGCATGCAAACGCTCCTGGGATGGCGGAGGGGGTTCAAATGCACCCCGGAAAGGGAGACCTCGGACGAGGGAGTGGACCTCCTCGTTTTCCGGGAAGCCTGCTTGTGAGGGGATTCAGATAGGGGTTACGGGGTGGTTGGGGTGCCAGAATCGTAGAAGCCGAGCCGCGGTGCGGGATATCAGGCCTTTAGCGAAATTGTACGGGGCGGACTTTGAGTCGGAGAGAATTTTGGTGGCAGAGATAGAGATGAGAGCGAGCGCAATGGCTGCTTCCTCTGCAATTCCTGATGAATATGTGGTGATAGAGCCTGATGCGAGCAATCGGGAATGATTGTTAGCGACGGCGAGGACCATGCGGGAGCCTGACGAGTACTCTGCCACGCCCACGCAAGCTATCTCGGAACTTTCGCAGTACATCTTGTGCAGGGATTTGGCACGGGCTGCCTTGCGTTCTCCTTCGTGCTCCGGGTGCATGCTCTTAGGGATGGGATGGATGATGAGATGGCACGTAGGTCTGGAGGCAGGGGGGCCTCCCCGGTAAAATGAGCGATCGGGGAGATGCCCAGCTGAAAGAGTGGTTGAAATTATTCCCATGCCTTCAACTACGGTATCTCTTTGTTCTTTTCTTCTTTCACTCCCTCTCCTTGTTTTGAGGCGCGGTTTGGGTCTCGACCGAGATGTGAGACACTTACTGCGCCATTTCCTTTCCTCAAAATACAATTTTGTTGGCGGCCGCGGCGCAGGATATATAGCATTTGCTCCTCCCGCTGGTTAGCGCTTCCAGCGCATTTTAACAACGCACTGTTTTCCAATACCGTACTTATATAGGCTCCAGATGAGTCTTAGTGAAGAATATGGTCCCCCTAATGCCATTTTAACGTAAGAAAAAAATGTGAATGAAAGCTCCTCTGCGCTAACTCTCGCAGATTTACTGCTTAGGTGGTGCGGTTGCTTTATCCAGGCAGCTCCGCATAGTTACCTATAAAAAATTGTCTTCACCTGGATGTTTCGTATCACAATATTGTGCATGCTTTAATTACAAATGTGTATTAAATTTTCATGACACCTTCGTAAAAAAATTGGCTATTCGAAGAAGCACAAAGTGATTCCTTATGCTGACGAGCCGAATTCGAGCTCTACAGTCACGGACAAAACAATTTGGCCGAGCATGCCTTGGCGATAAAAATCATATCGGTCTCGATCTACTAGAAACTAGAAGGTGCTTGCAACCAATGCTACAAATGTCACAGGTACGGTCATGGACAAACTAAAATGTTTCCTACTTTCTCTACGCAACGCGTGAGAAAAGTTAAAGCGTGAAGTATGCTTCGTGTTATTTTGGTAACAACTCAATATCTCTTCAGCAGGAGAGTGATGGGATGAGTGATGTCTGAGTGATGAGCAGTTTTTACCAACAGGTGACTCGCTCGTCTCTTTCCCATTTGCAGAGCGAAGGCATTAGACAGCAAAACTGAAAAGAAGGTTAAGAACCTGTTTAGTGCCGATAAGTCATCACAGTAAAAAAATGCTCATGAGTATATTGGCATGATCAGATAACGTTTTTCGCATATATTCGGTATTTTCGTTACATATCCGGTGCTCCGTTTGGTTTAGGTTTATGGGGTTTAACGTCCCAAATTGACTCAGGCTATGAGGGACGCCGTAGTGAAGGGCTCCGGAAATTTCGACCGCCTGGGGTTCTTTAACGTGCATTGACATCGCACAGTACACGGGCCTCCAGAATTCCACCTCCATCGAAATTCGAACGCCGCGGCCGGGATGGAATCCGCGTCTTTCGGTTCAGCAGCCGAGCACGATAACCACTGAGCCACCGCGGCGACTGATAAACAGGGTGTGCGAGCTAATTTAGACCAAGAGTTATAAAAAAACAAAGCGTTCTTCAGAACTGATATTGCGTGGGTGTTGTTAGTAATTATCCAAAGTTACAGTACTATTTTTACGTTCCTCCTATTTGGATAATTAGTAGAGACAAATAAATTAACTTTTTAAATATAGTTTGAAACCTTCAGGCGTCAAAAGGAAAGTTCTGGACCTCCGCAAATATTGTGTTACCCTGGCACTTCCAACAGAGGTAGACTTAGCGTGGCCGTTTTTATTCGGGAAAAACGAAAGACGCGGAGTTTAAAAATGCCACGTGACAGCACGCTCCGTGCGCCCGAATGCGCCGCGAGTACAGCGCTCTCATCCGTACTTTGTAAAAAGCATCACTCACTTCGCGCCTTTCGTGATGCCCAAGACAGAGCTTCGTGTTGAGCTTGGTTCCTAGATAAGCGCCAGTGGGTTCGGGCGGCACTTGAAAGAAAAAGCGGCTTCTGTTTTTCATCGTGATTCACGCGACGTTATCAATCTTGTTATATGCGCCTTTGCTTGTTGGGATCATGCTCCCAAATTCGAACTCATGAGATTGTCATCGTTCCTCCGCATGCAATCTGCTTACGTGAGAGCGCAATTATCGCCGTAGAAACGGGAGCCGCGCTTTCTTTCACCGGCCGCCCGTGCCCACTAGCGCTTATCTTCGAACCAAGCTCAAAGCGAAGCTCTGTCTTGTGCAGCATGAAAGGCGCGAAGCGAGTGATGCTTTTTACAAAGCACGGATGAGAGCGCTGTAATCGCGACGAATTCGGGCGCACGGATCGCACTGTCACGTGGTATTTTTTAAACTCCGCGGGCTTTCGTTTTCCTGAATAAAAACGGCCACGCTAAGTCTACCTCGTTAGATGTGGCTGGGTTGGACAATATCTGTGGAGCTCCACAACTTTCCCATTGACGCCTGAACGTTTCAAGCTATATTTAAAAAGTTAATTTATCTCGTCAAATTAACCAAATAGTAGGAGCCAAAAAAATGTTACTGTAACTTTAGATAAACCCTAACAACATATCCACGCGATTTCAGTTCTGAAGAACACTTATATTTTTTATAAACCTTGGTCCAGGTTAGCTGGGACGCCCTTTATATAGCGTCCCAGCTAACTTGGACCAAGATTTTGGTTTGGTTTGGTTTATGTGGTTTAACGTCCCAAAGCAACTAAGGCTATGAGAGACGCCGTAGTGGAGGGCTCCGGAAATTTCGACCACCTGAGGTTCGCACAGTACACGGGCCTCAACAATTTCTCCTCTAAAGAAATTCAACCGCCGCGGCCGGGATCGAACCCGCGTCTTTCGGGTGTGCAGCCAAGCACCATAACCACTGAGTCACCGCGGTGGCGGACCAAGATTTTGAAAAAGCCTAAGCGTTCTTCAGAACTGAAATTGCGTGGATGTTGTTAGGGTTTACCTAAAGTTGCATTTTTTGTTCGTTCTACTTGATTAATTAGTCGACATAAATTAATTAATTTTTTAAATATAGCTTGAAACGATCAGGCATCAATAGGAAAGTTGTAGAGCTCCCCAAATATTGTCCAACTCAGGCACTTCTAACAAGATAGACTTAGCGTGGCCGTTTTTTTTTTTAAGGAAAAACAAAAGCCCGCGGAATTTTAAAAAAATGCCACGTGATGGCGCGCACTGTGCGCCCGAATGCGCTGCGATTACAGCGATCTAATCAGTGCTGTGTAAAGAACATAACTAGCTTCGCGCCTTCCGTGCTGCCCAAGACAGACCTTCGCGTTTTGATTGGTTCCAAGATGAGCGCCCGTGGCTTCGGGCGGCAGTTGAAAGAAAGCGCGGCTCCCGTTTTTCAGCATAATTCACACCACATTATCAAGCTTGTTATAATACGTGTTCGCTTGTTGGGGTCTTGTTCGCAAATTCGAACTCATGAGATTGTCATTGTAAACGCAGTTATCGCCGTAGAAACGGGATCCGCGCTTTCAACTACCGCCCGATGCCACCAAGCACAACGCGAAGCTCTGTCTTGGGCAGCACGAAAGGCGCGAAGCGAGTGATGTTTTTTGCAAAGCACGGATTAGAGTGCTGTAATCGCGGCGAATTCGGGCACACAGAGCTCGCTGTCATGTGGTATTTTTAAACTCCATGGGCTTTCGTTTTTCCCCAATAAAAGCGGCCACGCTAAGTCTATCTCGTTGGAAGTGCTTGGGCTGGAAAATATTTGTGGAGCTCCACAACTTTCCTATCAACCCTGAACGTTTCAAGCTATATTTAAAAAGTCAGTTAAATTATCTCGACTAATTATGGAAATAGGACGAGCAAAAAATATAGTACTGTTACTTTAGATAAAGCCTAACAATGTTCACGACATTTCAGTTCTGAAGAACGCATATGTTTTTTCAATATATCGGTCCAAGTTAGCTGGGGCGCCCTGTATATCCGGTACGTACGTGGCAGAATTACTTTTAAGGCAAGCCTTTGATGTCTCATCGTTGTAAGCAGCAGTTGTCGACAGAAATGTCACGCTTTTCAATTGGTCGAAACGGTCGTTACGTCACAGTGCGCGAATTTCAAACGGGGGCAATTGTACTTTGGCTAGTAACCATGCAACCAATTGAAGGGATCGTATAGTGATGCTCCAAGTGGGACTGAGCTTAATTAATTGCTTAATTACCCAATTAGCCTAATTAACGTTTCTAGTCAGGCCATATAATTCAATAAAACCGAGTAGGAAATTGGTCGAGCCCGGGAATCGAACCCCGGTCTTCGGCGTGCGAGACGAGCATGCTATCCACTCCGCCATGCCAGCTCGATGGTTTGGAATGAACAAAGGCGCGTCTAGTGAATACGGTGTCTTCGCTCACTCACATCCTCCTCCCTTTCCTCCTGGCGAGGTTTAGGTGTCCACCGAGGTATGAGAGACAGATACATTTCCTTTCCTCAAAAACCAATTTACCGACGAGCGAGGCGTAGAACCGAATGGGCGATGGCGTTCTATGGACTCCCTGGCAGCGTTGCAAGACTCAGTCCGTTCCACTCTTAGAGGCGAAGCTTAACATCTTAACCACACATCAGTAACCACACTTTAGGTAAAAAAAGTGCCCCCCTGAATTTTGACGGCTGTCCATCGAGATATGCGAGAGTTACTGCGTAATTTCCTTTCATCAAATACAATATTCATTTTCTTCATTACAGGCCCTCTTTGTCTTCTTTCACTCCCACTTCCTCCCTTCCTCTACGGTGCGGCTCAGGTGTCCACCTAGATGACAGAGAATTACTGCGCCATTTCCTTTCCTCAAAAAGCGTTGCGTTCAAAGGGCAAGGCATCGCGCCGAACGGGTGGTGGCGTTCCGTAGACTCCCTGGCAGCGCTACAACACGCTGTCGCGTTCCGCTCCTAAAGGCGAAGCTTAAGCGTCATTAATTAGCAGTTAATTAGTATTCAGGTATTAATCAGTAATTGAGCATTAATTAGTGATTTGTCATCACTTAGTAATTAGTACTCAATCATATGTGATGCCACCAGTGCCACAGAAGCAGCGAAAGTGGTGCGGAAAACGCTTTCGCCTCTACGCACTTTAGACAGTCAAAGTGCCCCCTGAATTTTTGAAAGTAATCAATTAAATTACCAATTACTTTTCTAGAAATCTGTCAGAAGTAATTAAATTACATTACGAATTACCGCTCTCAAACCTAATGACATCACACTGCAATTACTTCCCAAAATATCGATAATCACTGTTCAATCACTTTCTGGTTTCGACGCATAAAAAGTTGCGCATTGCTCATAGTACCAACACAATTTTAAGATTTCTTTGTATGCGCCGCAACTGAGCTTCAAACTGAGCCTCGGAAATTTTGCCGCTCTGAAGAATGGTCGCCCTAGTACATTGAACAGCCGCTTTTCTGACGCAGATGATATCAAATTAGTCAAAAAATCTATAATCAGAAGTTGATCATTCAATGCATAATATTGATCCGTTGCAGCGGCTGAGTGGTTAAGGCGCTCGAGGCGGAATACCCGAGTTCAAACCCGACGTGCAGCGGCCGCGGTAGGGCTGCTGTAACAAGCCTATTACAGCAGGGCGGCGCCCCGAGAGCATTTATTGGCACGGCAAGGGGCCGTCTGCTAAATTTTTCGAAAAAGTCTTAAGGATTACGCAGCGATCAAAATAAGTAATATTTTATTTTGCCAAAACACTGCGTTGAATGTTGTAAAATATTAAGCAAAGCAAGCAGCACACAAAATTATGCTATTAAAATTGCTGGTTGGTAACTTTTAGTACTGCGGGAGTGCGCTGCCGGGGGTAAAACCCTACAAGCCAGCTTACACAAAAACAGCTGATTCCACGCCTTACTATTTTTTTTTACGCGATGTCCCAATTCAAGCTACTGTGCGGTTAACGAAGTGTGCAGAAAAATCTGAATGAAGGCATTGGTGGCTATGCGTCTGGCGCGCAAACCTGCAAAGAGCGCTGGGTACGAAATCGATGAAGACTACTTCTTGAAGTCTGTCTTGTTCGGCGCTTACCATCGATGAAAAAAGTGTCAAAGGGTGAAGTGCTGGAGTATATGACGTGGGACTTTTTGTTTCTTTTCCCTTGGGAAAGAGAAGACGGCCACAAAGTACGATTTGCGGAGAAAAACAAAGCTCTTTCCCAGCATAAGCGAGTTTTCTTTATATGGCGCTGTGGCACAGAGGCGACCGCGGGAACGCACTGCTTCTGCGCGCCAACTTTACAGATTGCCTCCGATATCCGCCACAGGCATTTTCTCCCCGTCGGTTGTGCAACGGCGGCGTGCGTCTCGTTACCAACGGCACCTTGAAAGCCGCCGGTGGCAAAGGACCGCAGTGCACGTAGCAGCTGCGCACCACCAGCAGCGCACTCGCACGCACACTTCCGTGTTCATCGGCGGCTTCGTCGCACAGCCACTCCGCAGTCTGCTTCTCCAGTTGAAATAGGCGTCGAAACAGACCGTCCGGCAAGTGAAACGCGTCTTCGTGCGCCCTCCTTTGCCGTTGCTCACGCCGGCGCAGCCTGCTCAGTCGTTTCGTCAAGTACACCGCCACCATTTTCTGTGACAACCGCAACGGCCAAATTGAACGCCTCGAGGCGATCACAAAAACAATTTGCGCCTGCATCATTAGCCGCGCAACATCATCACTTCTGCCACATCTGTGATGTGATCTGCCGCCGCCCATGACGCAAAAAAGTAATGCGGCTGCCGGCCACGGCCAAACAAACAGGAGCGGGGCTAATTTGTAATTTTATCGTTCCGTTGTGCGGTCCCAGGAGAATTATTAGGTGCAGTGTTAGCGCATTCCCTATGTCTGTGCACATCGGCTAGTGGTCTGTGCACGCGCAGTCCTCAAGCGATGATAGCACTCTTGTTTTTGAAGCCTCCTTCAAGCAGGTATTCCGGGCATTGCAGACAACATACTGCGATGCAGGCTTGTCCCCATATAGGTCATGCATACCTGCTCTGGCTAGACGAAGCTAGCCCTGCTCTTAAACGTGCACTGAAGAGGAATCTGAACTTGTCCTTTTGCCGCGGGAACTCGATCTACACGTTCCGACCTTTATTAGAAACTGCGACTTATTGCCCTGTGTGGCCGATTTCCGTAATTAAATCGGATTAACGTCCGGCTCCCGCCTTTTTTTTTAATTCTCCCGAGTACGGTGGGCGCAGTCGACCAACGCGTGGAGCGCCTTTCACCCAGTCCCGTGGCGGCTTGCCGCTCTGCCACCGGCGGAGTAATACGTAGTAGTCCGTAGTAGCAAATAGTCCGCGCGTATTTTTATTTCTGCGGGCTTATTTTGCGGCTATGTTATCTGCGAATGAAACTATTTATTCATGGAAACCTAAAAAACAAATAAAGCGAAAGCAAAGCCTCCACGGAGCTGGCTGAAAGGCACTTCACGCGTTGGTCGACTCCGCCCACCGTGCGCGGAGATTTAAAAAAATAAAGGCGGCAGCCTGACGGTCATTCAATTTAATTAGGGAAATCGGCCACAGAGGGCAATAAGTCGCAGTTTCTAAGAATGCTAGGAACGTGTAGACCGAGTTCCCGCGGCAAAAAGACAAGTTCAGAATCCTCCTCAGTGCGCCTTTAACCGTCCCCCAAATTAAGCCCAGGAGGCTGCTGTAGCGAGTGATAACGGCCACAGCTCTTTGGATTCTTTTTCCGGGGGAAATCTGTATTTGGGGACCATTCCAGTCATTTGCCTTTGCATGAGGAACTCGCTCGAGGTTTTCAAAAAACACTCGATTTCCCACGCCGCGGAATATATTTATAGTTTCACCCGCCGCGGTGACTCAGTGGTAAAGCGCTCGTCTACCGAGCCGGAGTACCCGGGTGCGAACCCGACTGCGGCGGCCGCGTTTCGATGGAGGCGAAACGCAAGAGGCGCCCGTGTGCTGTGCGATGTCAATGCACGTTAAAGATCCCCAGGGGGTCGAAACTATTTCGGAGACCTCCACTACGGCACCTCTTTCTCTATTTCTTCGTTCACTCCCACCTTCCTCCCTTCCCTTACGGCGCGGTTCGTATGTCCGCCGAGATATGTGAGACAGACACTGCACCATTTCTTTTCCTCAAAAACAAATGCAGATTTATAATTTACATAGTCGCCACTTGCCTCCAAGGTGTTCATGCATACTCACCGATACGTCATTGTTAAAGGTGCAGTGAAGAGGAATCTGAACTCGCCTTTTTGCCGCGGGGACTCAATCTGCACGTTCCGAACATTCTTAGAAACTTTGATTATTGCCCTGTGTGGCCGATTTCCCTAATTAAATCGAATTAACGTCCGGCTCCCGCCTTTTTTTTTTAATTCTCCCCCGTACGGTGGGCGGAGTCCACCAAAGCGTGGAGTGCCTTTCACCCAGTCCCGTGGCGGCTTGCTGCTCTGCCATCGTCGGAAATACGTAGTAGTCCGGAGTAGCATATAGTCCGCGCGTGTTTTTATTTCTGTGGGCTTATTTTGCGGCTATATTATCTGCGAATGAAACTATTTATTAACGGAAACGTAAAAAATAAAATAAAGCGAAAGCAAAGCCTCCACGGAGCTGTCTGAAAGGCACTCCACGCGTTGGTCGACACCGCCCACAGTACGGGGGAGAATTCGAAAAAAAAAAGGCGGGAGCCGGACGTTAATTCGATTTAATTAGGGAAATCCGCAACACAGGGCCATAAATCGCAGTTTATAAAAATGCTCAAAACGTGTAGATCAGGTTCCCGCGGCAAAAAGACGAGTTCAGATTCCTCTTCAGTGCACATTTAAGGCAAACTTACTCCTGTTAGTTAGACACTGTTCAAAAACGTGCCCAACCATCTCGGCTGACGACAAACGGGCACTTATCGCCTCAGCAGCAAGCACGGAAGCACGTGGGCGTAACATTGGTCCCGGCAATGTGCGTGATAAGTGACCACTTCCTTCGAGATCGAAACTGTGAAAGTTGGCCAGAGACCGACAGAGCACCGGGCAGCTCACCACCACATCTGTGCGACCCAGGATATATGCTAGGGGTGAGTGAACGTTACTTTGTAGTGAGTGGACATGAACGTAAGTGAATGGTTGCCAGTGTGACTGAACGTGAGTGTGAGTGAACGGGTGTGAGTGTTAGTGGTCATAAGAGTGAGTGTGAGTGAGTGGTTGTGAGTTCAAGTGGTCATGAGTGTGAGTTTGAGTGAGTCGTTGAGAGTGTGAGTGACATGAGTGCGAGTGTGAGTGGTTGTGAGATCGAGGGGACATGATTGTGAATGTGAGTGAGTTGTATTGAGAGCAAGTGGTCGTGAGTGTAAGTGTGAGTAAGGGGATATGAGTGCGGGAGGCCGTGAGTGTGAGTATGATTGAGCCACCCCTCATGGAGCCGAGGTATGATTCCTGTATACCACAACGGGAGAATTTTTCGGCTAAAATTCTCCCGGCACTCTCCTCTTATTTTCCCCCGCCGCGGTGGATCAGTGGTTACGGCGCTCGGCTACTGACCTGAAAGACGCGGGTTCGATCCCGGCCACGGCGGCCGAATTTCGATGAAGGCGAAATTCTAGAGGCCCGTGTGCGATGTCAGTGGACGTTAAAGAACCCCAGGTGGTAGAAACTTCCGGAGCTCTTCACTACGACGTCCCTCATAGCCTTAGGTGCTTTGAGACGTTAAACCACAATAAATCAAATCAAATCAAATCTTCTCATTTGCTACTTAGGGTACTTTGTGAATTTTGCTACGCTTTTCACGACCCCGATTCTCCGAAGACAGTTCATTATAGCGGCAGTAACAAGTACCCGACTGACCAGGCTCTTACCAGTGATCGGCTGCAGCATGATCATATTCCCTGTGTTACTTCTTGAGGCCAACCTTGGCTGCGGCAAACTATGAAGTGCTAAACAAGATCCACGCGGCTGGAGACACGGTACAGAGGACACAACGAACGATAATTTGCGCCTAATGCGAAAGTTTTTTTTAAGGAAATGAAATGGCGCAGTTATTGTCTCACTTCTCGGTGTACGCCTGAAGCGCATCGTACGGGAAGGAAGGAGTGAGTGAAAGAAGAATGAGCTTAAGAGGTGCCGTAGGGAAGGGCTGCGCAACAATTTCGACCACCTGGGAATCATTAACGTGCACCAACGTCGCACAGCGTGCGGGCCCCTTTTGCATTTTGCCTCCATCGAAACGCGTCCGCCGCGGCCAGATCCGAACCAGGGTAACCTAGTGCGCAATTCATTACATTGGCACATAGCTGTAATATGAAAAAATGACTCGAATGTCAACAACGCTGATTGTGAGGGCAAGGATGAGGGAGGGTAAGCAAATTGACGGCGACGGAGGGCCAAATAATTTTCGCAAGTGAAAGTGAGGGCGAGGTAGGGCCGAATATTTCAAGGCGAGGGTGAGGGAGGAAAGGCAAAATGGGGGTATTTGCCTATCTTTGTCCACGACCCGGACCCCTCGACTTTGGGGATGGAGGGTAATAGCCGGAAAGTGGGACCCCAAATAGAGTGAGTTGTTGCATAGTGTAAGCGAGGTAAGCTATGAAGCCAAATGGCCGCTACCAGCATCAAACACTAGCTGCCGGTTCTAAAGTTTGTTATCTTCCATGCACGATCTCTAAGAGTTTTGACGTCGACCAGCTGCCTTGAATCTCACTGGCCATCGATTGGGTTTAATTTACAGCAAGGGGACTATCAGGAGGATGCGCATTTATGTCGACAAATACGACTAGAGCAAGCTTAGCAGTGACAACAAGCACTGGGGCAGCACACCCAAGAGGAAGAGACAGATGCGACATGCCCGCTTGGTATAAGACCGTTCAGATTTAGCTCGCAACCTGCCACGCAGATCACCCAAATTCGATTGTGCTCCTCTATTTCCATGAGTTTCTTCTTTTTTACTCATGGCAAGTGATCGCGCTCTTGGGATGCTTTAATTTCATATATCACCGGATCTTCTCAGCCAAAACAGCAGTTCATAAAAATTCAGCTTGCCGTAATAACTTGGACTCTGTTTCAACGACGGCCATTACGCCTGGAATTAAAAATGCTATTATTTGTGGCAAAATATGGCTGCGTAAAAATGGCAGAGGACTTGGTCACTGCCTCTGTGACTATTAGTTACTACGTCCGCTGCATGGAATAACAAACATTAATTCGACACCATTTCAGCTGCCATCGCGGGAAAAACAGTGTTGTTTGACATGAAATTCAGTGGTTAGTCGAAAGAGCTGTGACATCATCGAAGTCACGTGACATCAAGAAACCAATCGCATGATGGCTTCAGATTTCAATATTCATTAGCACCGGAGGAGGCTGGGAGGCTGGGGCAGTACAAACGTTCCTACAAGAGAGAGGGCGAAATGGAGAATATAAGCATAGCAAGGGGCGTCAGAGTGCTAGGCGGGAGGCGGACATAACAGATAAAAAATCGTATGGTATTAACAAAGTTAAACCTAATAGATGTGTGGAAGGATACCTTTAGCCTGGTTGGCTCATGGTTTTGCTTTGCTGGGTCGTCAGCACGTCTGGAGACGATATTAGACTCAGGTTAATCCCTGATCAAAGTTAAGCTGATATGATCTGTTCGCGCCGCAGGCGGAAGTTGAAAAAGACGACGAGGCGCAATGCACAGCGCGAGAGTGTGATGCAGTTTGACACGAGGCGTTATCGGCTGCGGCGATAGCATATTGCCGGTGATACTTATCTGTTCGCGCTGCCGCGGGTTAGAATTCTAGTCGCGGAGATATTTAATATTTAATTATTTATTTCAAGCAGACGAAATTGAAGTGACGCCGCTGGTGCCACGCAACGGCTCAGAACCATAAGATCAGTCCACAAGATAAATGATCGAGGTTGGTAAGCGCACGAGTGCTGTCGCACTAATAAATTAAAAATTCTTGGCCGCGAGTGGATTTCGAATCATAGGCGGCGCGAAAAGATAAGCCTCACCAGCCACTGCATTACACCTGCCAGCCTCTCGCGCTATGCTTTGCGTGCCGTCGTCTCCATAAATTTTCACCCGTGTGCAATGGAACCAGCACACACAGCTTTCGTTTCCCTTTTAAGGTATGTAATTATGCGGCCCCATAATTTTTTTCTTACCTGAAAAAAGCTAAATTCTCCTGAAACAAGTAAGTCACTGCTAGGTGGAGCACGCTCTCATAAAAACCTGCGACTTATGAGCAGAGATCATTAAAGGAGTTAACATCACCGGAAACACTGGAGAGCATTTAACCCGCATGGAATTTCAGAACAATATCGCAAGTTCTGTAAACAGCTCATTATGTCCTTCCTTACAGCCAGCGATGGCATTATTAAAGTCGGCTGTCGTTTCAGGCTAAAGAAACAAAACCAATCGGGAAGAGCCAGCCTCCACTCTTTTTTTGTAGCTTACCTCAGTTCTTCCCTTTCTTGGCTTAAATCCGAAGCTATGCCTGCGAAGAGCGCTCAATACTTTGGCTATTTAATGCAAGCAAAAATGACGACGAATGCTCGAAGAAGTGTTGATTTCTTGACCCGGATACCAGTCTCTGAATTGCACCGGTACTCACCTATGGGGCAGAAACGTGGAGGCTTACAAAGAGAGTTCTGCTTAAGTTAAGGAAAACGCAGCGAGCTATGGAAAGAAAAATGATAGGTGTAACGTTAAGCGATCGGAAGACGGCGGAGTAGGTAAGAGAACAGCCACGGGTTGATGCCATCCTAATTGAAACCAAGAGGAAGAAATGCGCTTGGTCAGGGCATGTAATGCGAAGGCAAGATGACCGCTGGTCCTTAAGGGTAACGGTGTGGATTCCAAGAGAAGGCAAACGCAGCAGGGGACGGCAGAAAGTTAAATGGGCGGATGAGATTAGGAAGTTTGCGGGGATACAGTGGCCGCAACTGGCAAATGACGGGGTTATTTGGAGGGACATGGGAGAAGCCTTTGCCCTGCAGTGGGTGTAGTCAGGCTGACGATGAATGATGTGAGCAACAAAATACAGAGGAGGGCCAGGTCTCGTAGGCAGCTGAGTCCCGTGAGGAGTTGACTCCAGATAGGAGTTACACAGAGCACAAGCGGCTTAGTTGGTAAGCTTGGGAAGGCTGTGCAAATGAAATCTCCAAAAAGAACAAATGCCGAAGCCTCGCATCGTAAAATTATCGCCCTCTCATTTACCGACCATAAGTCATTGAACGCGACTGCAGATTAAGTAATGCGACTACCCTTATTTCCGGCAAGAATGGCCAGCACACCCTCTTCTTCGCGCTATTTCTTCGCGAGTAACACGCCTGTGTCCTCAGATATGGCTGTCTAGAATTTCAGCCAAATCCGCGTGATTACGCGTCCGAGAGTGCAGCACTCGGCTTGAAGCTCCTTGCTTGTGTGACGCAGTTATAAAGTGACAGGCGACGGTCATCACTTTTTCCTCTTGGACAGCAGTGCCGCTTCGCTGCACTTGCCTGCATGTGAAGTCTAAAGCGACACCACATCTTATCCCCCACTCTAATAGCAATCACTTAAAGAAGTAGTGCTCCCCCAGCGCCTCAGCATGCCTCAGCGCCTCAGCGCAGCACCATGGATTGAAGTTGGGTCCACAGCAAGGTTCGACCGTACATGCAAAAACCTTTAAAACGCGTTCTCCAGAAAGCCTGCTGCGACACCTTGTATCCACGTTTACAAAACGTGACCAGTTTCGGTCGGCTGGCGGATGATGGTGCCATCTGCAGCAGTCGTCAAGGCGGATGGGTTAGTGGCTGGTTGGTTCAAAGGCCTTGACACCAGGTAGATGGTGCCACGTGCTACAGTTCATTAAATGATAGTGCGAGTCCACCTCGCTTAGTGTTAGTGCGCAGCCTTGCTACCGAATCTCCGTGGCCAGCAAACTAGGCTTGTATTTGGCTAAAACCGCGTGCGTGTGCAGCAGCCTATGCTGTTTTGCGCCTTGTGTGTCGCACTGCAGAATTTTCAGCCATTTTGTTCTATTTCAGCCCTGAGTTGAAGTATTAAAGGTGTGTCGTTAAGTCCAGCCTGGCGCATCTATGTCACCTGACCTTGACCCCACGCACTCGCAGCAGGAACGCTTGAAAAGCACTACCTGGCACCGACGATGGCTCGCGAATCGTTCTGAGACTCTTAACCTCAGGGTCGTGTGTTCGGGCCCGACGTGGGGCCCGAACTCACGCCGTTTTTTGTACAGGCACTGCTGACGTATAGGAATTCAGTGTTCCCTTTTCGCGATTAGCAACGACTTAACGGCTGCTTCAGTTTCTTCCGTACAGTCAATTATGCTTGACCTTGAGCAAGAGTACAGACAAGAATAGCCGAATTGTGAAGAAAAGGTATCAAAACACGGCACCCCAAGCAGCACAGGTAATCGAACCAACATTGCAAATGAATGGTTTCACTCTGGTCCTCTGTTGGACCGGATGGAACGGATGCAGAAACAAATCGCTTTAATTAGCTTAAATCAGTACAAAATGTCATCAAGGCTTATCGGGCGTGGGGTAGGTAATGCTTAAACGCTGATCTCTCAGCGGATGCAGCTGAAGGCTTGGCATTCCACACTCGTGAAGTAGACGCCAGGCAAGACGCTGACGCTGGTTCGTTGAACAGGAGAGTACAACTTGATCTGCCGCAGGTGGGTGTCGTAGCCATACTTGTGGTTGGCCAAGACTGCAATCTGTATAAGGAAGACGCGTACAGGGCGGCCAGCCGAGTCTTGCATGGGAATGTGCACCCATCCCATTGGCTCATGCAGGTCAACAGTTTCGAACAGCCGCAGGTCTTCGAAAGTGTCTCCCACTTTCACGGCAATCCTGAAAGCACAGGTAAGACCAAATGTTGACACTGTATAGCCTGCGTGCAGTTTCATTCATGGGGCTACAGCAATCAGCAATGTAGGACGCGAACTGAATTTGACCGGCGGTAATTAGCTGATTAGGTTAGCCTCTTTAGCATAGAAGATGCGTTCGTCGTACGAATGTGGAGCATTCCGCGCAGTTGCGAAGGAGTGTCGGGAGGGGGAGAGGGAAGGAAAGCAGTGGCCTGCGTGTGCAGATCACGCAGCGACCACCTGAACCGCACTGCTGTCATGATCATAACAGCACCGCAGGAGTGGGAGAAGGCGAACTAAAAAATAACAGCCCTGTGAGACTAGCAGCGGAAACAACGGGACGCGTAAGTAGACCGGAGCAAATTCCGCGGCATTGGAGAAGAGAGGTTCTAGCCACTAAGTGCATTGCGTTGCTGTATGTTTTAGTGTTCATGTTCAGAACCGAGAATGAAGTCCACAGCGTGGTGTGAATAAAATAGAATGAACAATTCCACCCAAGTGCGTCCTGATGAAGAAAGTCAACGGCTGTAATAGACAAACGCGCCGAGGTTCCGCGTGTGCCGTAGATTGCGCGCACCCAGATGAATCGCGAGGCTCAGCTCTCGCGGTTGGTTGCTCGAACGGAACATTAATGGGAAGCTTAAACAGCTTGCAGTTACCATGTTTAACGCCATCGCCTAAACACTCTAACTCTGCAGCATGCGACGGCAACAGTGAGCCGTATTGTGTTGAAGAGGGACGCAGTCCAAACAAGAGCACCACCAAGAATGGCAAGCTGTGCAGGACGCGCCCCGAAGCGATTCCGAAGGCGCGTCCGTGTCGCAATGAATGTAACACGGAGGGGGCGGCTTTTCAACAAAGCTGCCAGTGCCGACTATTTGTAGGCGATGAGTTTAAGAATGTGTGCGACATGTACGACAGAAAATACGGCTTATACGAGACATTGCGACAGTCGCATTCAACCGAGTATCGCGCTACCGCAGGCCGGGCTGTACATCAACGCCTTATCATGGCATGAGCCAGCAGAAGCAACGAGACTAGGCGCGTGCGCCGGGAGGTCACAGCACGAAGGTCGTTCTCTAAGCTTTTCCAAATTGTACTGTAAGTACGCGCAACTCCTGTCGCTGTAGGCGCCATCTCTGCTAAGCAGCTATAGAGGCAGCACGTGGCAGAGACAATTTACTTTCAGTACGCAAGGAATATGTGATGATGCTTTTGTTCTTCATGCGTAAACCGTGAAATAATAGGGAAACTACGTAGGCACTGGTCGGACAAAGCTTAGTGCGAAATGAAAGTTATACATTGTGTTCAAAGTCAGATTTTGAAAGAAATAGATAGAACACTACAAAAAAGTATATTTTGTACATGGGATATGCGGTCAGGGGGAAGCAATCTGGGAGGATGTCATCTTAATATGGGTAATTAACATATGCGATAATCAACTTTTTATTCTGTGCAGCTAACATTCATGTTTATATTGAAGACTTCGAGATTGTGGCATGTGATTCCTATTACATTTTGTACAATTTTAGTAAAGCTCCTGTGTTCTGAGATATGCGAGTCAAGAATTTCTGCCAAATTCGTATAATTACACGTTCAAGAGCGCAGCACTCGGCATGAAGCTCCTTCCTAGTGTGACGCAGGTGTGGACTGACAGGCGACGGGGATTACTTGGCCAGCAGTGCTGCATCGCTGCGTTTGACTGCATGTGAAGTCTAAAGCGACACCACGTCTTATCCCCCACTCTAATAGCAATCGCTTAACGCCGCAGTGCTCGCCCAGCGCCTCCAGTATTTTTACAATACCTGCCGAATATGGCCGATCCGACCGTCCAAGGTCCTCCCCTATCCTCCTTTCTTACTGACCCTAGTTGGCTAGCCTTTGCACCGGCCATACTGCTTTGGGGGAGAGTTATATCTGAGTGACGCCTGACGACGGAAAGCAGAAGAAGAGAATTTTAGAAACGTTCTCTTTTTCTTCCTGAGGTGGCGCTCTGCATCTCTCATAAAAAAAATTGCAACACATGGCAAAAACTGAGAATAATAATGCTCCAAAGTTCAGGCAAGTGTGCAGATATAAATGTCATGTTCGTGAAACGAACACCCGGAAACGAAGCATGAAATCTGACCTACCATAAGTCAGGCCATATCCTACTCGGAGTAATTGTCGCTGTTTGCTCCACTACGCGCAGCAGCCTGAATTGAAGTTGTGTCCACAGCAAGGTCCAACTGAAAAGCTTTCGAACGCGTACTCATGAAAGCGTGTTGCGAAGCCTTGTATGCACGTTTACGAAACGTGACCAGTTTCGTTCTCAACAGTCGGATGATGGTGGTATCTGCAGCAGTCGGCGAGCCAGATGAGTTAGGGGCTGGTTGGTGCAAAGGCCTAGACAGATGGTGCCACGTGCTACAGGTCATTAAATGATAATCCGCGTCCATTTCTCTTAGTGTTACTATACAGCCTTCCTACCCAATCTCTGTCACCAATAAGCTCGGCTTGTATTTGGCTAAAGACGCGTACGTGTGGGCCTTATGTGTCGCACGGCGGAATTTTCAGCCATTTTCTTCTACTTCAGCTCTGAGTCCAAGTATTAAAGGTGTATTTTCAAGTCCAGCCTGGAGCATCTATATCAGCTCGCCTTGAACTGACGTACTCGCAGCAGGATCGTTTGAAAAGCACTACCTGGTATCGACGATGGCATCTGCTAGGGAATCGTTTTCAGACTCTTAATCTCAGGGTCATGAGTTCGGACGCCACGTTGGGCGCCCGACGTGTGGGTGCTTCCAACGCTGCACGCTGTAGAGGTTTTCAAACAAAAAAAAAATCCTAGACTGAAAGCAAGCAATCAGTGAACCATAAATTTGCATGAAAAATTTTCGTTTTTTTTTTCAATTTTTCCTCGGCTGGAAAGAAAACAAAAAACTTTTTGCTCCAAAATTGCACTGTTTCTTTTTTCAGGGCTTCAAATCTCTACTCCTGACAACTATCAGGCGCTAATCAAACGATGCTAAACAAAAAAGCGTATGAAGAAAACGAGGCAGATTAAAGCGAAATCAAGCCCGCTTCAGCACGTGCTCAGGAGCAGTCACCGTTGATAAATTTTGCCGTGCTAGTAGCGTGTTTCACCAGGCATGGGGTGCAGGAACACCACCGCTGTGGCAATGAAGGAAGGAACGTGGGTTGGAAAGTTGGAGTAGGGGAAGCAAGGGAAATACTGTATTCACATATTTACAACATTATTTACAAAAGAGACAAACAAAGTAAAAGCTGAGAAGAGTCTCAGAATATCGCTGCTCGATGAATATGTCTAAGGACCTAGGTGTCCCAAACTCCCCAGTTTCAAATAAAGTTTTCACCACCACCACCTCTCGACTCAATACACAACTTTAGCATACCGTGTACCGTGTTACCGTTACCGATACAAGAGTACCGAGAGCCCGCGCGCAGTCATTGCGCATGCGCAAATTGCCTTGACGCCGCCAGATGGAGCCACGTACCCGGCTGCTGCGCGCGCGCGCGTGAAGCATCGGGACCAATCAACGCGGGCTGTGTGGTGGTGGGCGGGCACCCAGTAGTCCGGTAACAGTAACGATAGCATGGTGCATGATATTTTAAAGGTGTCTAATATCTCCGCCCGTCGTCTCCCTGGCAGTGGTACATACATGGTCGCAGGGTCATTGCTGCTGTGTTGGGTGCTGCCACCCAACACCGTTCTTTTCAGGTGGTCGCATAGAGGCGCGTACTCGGAGAAGCACCACTGAAGCAGAACCCCGCACTGCCTCTGGGAAAGGCTTAATTTAAGACGGCTGTGGCGGGAACACAGAAAGGGAGGGGGGGGGGTGGAGTCACAACGCCGTAAAGGCCGTACCACATGGCAGCGTGTCTTCGGCGCCGCGTCACAGTGTCTCTGCTACCGGCGAGTGTCGCTCGGCGCCGCAGGAGTCGGCGGCCAAACATATGAGGGCGTACGAACTGGCGTCTCCACCCGGGCGTGTTTTGTTTGAATTTCTGTTGAGTTCCGCTCGCCCACGAGATGTTTCGCCCTCCTCGTGCATACAAAAGTGGTTGCGCTACAATACAAGCCTCTTATGATTGCAAATACTTGTATAAACAGCATATAGACAGAAATTCTATAAATTTAATTGGCTACAAATAAAAAGAATTTTTAGTCATTTATTAATTAATACCTCAAAAGCCCACTAGAGGCATTGCATGAGGGTTGGACTAAACCATCATTTAATTACATCGGTGATGAATGATTTGAAGGATTCCACGCCAGGATGCATAAAAGCTTCAGTGGGCAGGTTGTTCCAGTCTCTTGCAGCCTGGGAGAAAAATGATTTCAGATGCGCAGAAGTGAATGCTCAAGCTGTATGAACAGCTTTCGGATGACTGATACGAAGTGAAAGGCGGTGTGCAGGGGTGATAACAGAGTGACTTCAAGGGGAATGATAAAACCTGTGCAAAAGGCAGAGTCTGGTTATTCGCTGACGGTATTCAAGGCTGGGAAGGTTAGCTTTTGTATTCAAGGCTGTTGCGCTCGTATGTTATGAATAATCGCAAAATATGAATCTTATCGCGAGGCTCTCGATGGACTCGAGGGTTCTGGCTATGTTATTTTGTTGGGGGTCCCAGACCGAGCATGAATATTCAAGTTTAGGATGAACAAGAGTGAAATAGGCGCTCAGTTTTACGGAAGCAGGTGCCAAATGCACGTTTTAGATAACCAAGGACACAGCTTCGTTGGTCATGTTCATTATGTGGGAGGTCTAAGATAATCTTGCATTAGGCAGACTCCTAAATATATACATGAAGAAGCGTGGGATATCATAGAACCGCGAAGGGTGTAGTTAGGAGTAGGATACGATCGGCGACGATGAAATAATAATAAACTTGTTTTATTAACCTTTAAAGACATTACCAGTTTGCGCACCACTCTTCCAGAAGTTTTATGTCGCATTGCAGGTGGTACGTGTCTCTGTTGTTGGTGATGCTCCGGTCGTCGGTGAACAAGCGAACGGTGGAAGATAGATTACTTGGGAGGTCGTTAATGTAAAGTAAGAATAATAGAGACCTTAAAACCGTGCCTTGTGGCGCGCCTGAGGTAAAAGGGGGAAATGGAAGATGCGTGATTGTTAACCTATACGAACTGGTGGCGGTTAGTCAAAAAATTTCGGAGGCAATCGTATACTAACGGATTCGTCTTTAGGCGTGAAAGTTTAAGTAAGAGGCGTTGATGAGAAACTTTGTTGAAAGCTTTTTTAAAGTCTAAGCAAGAGAGCGTATAGGGATATGTTGGTTGAGAGCCAGTTGAGAGGTTTTTTAGGAATCCGTCTTGAGAAGGGTGAAAAAAGTTGACAGTCTCCAAGAAGGTGATGATGTGTGAGTAAATTGCGTGCTCCATTAATTCACAGGGAACGCTGGTGAGGGAGATGTATAAAGCCGCAATGTATATAGCCGGGTGTACGTATAAAGCTGCAAAGTATATGGCTGCCGATACATGCAAACTATCGCATATACTATTAGTATAAATATTTGTAAATATATCTGAATAAATGCACGTAAACGTCCCCTTCTTTTGTACAGAGTGTGCAGCGAAGTTCCGCAGCTCCATATAAACGAGCTTGAAACATCCCAGACATCGCACAAAACTGAAAGCCGCAGCACTACTGCACATAATTAACCGGTGCCATTTTACTGCGGCTACGAAGACACCTTGTCAGCGTCGAGGACCACACCATTTACTCGCGCAAAACAAATTTCGTTAACAATTGTGCCACGAAACGAACGAACCTACCAACTTACTACGCTCTATTCGTCTGGCACAGAACAGCAATAAGCGGCGCAAACGCCTGAAGAAGCGTCTCAATTACACCAGCCGCCATCCTCAAGTCATACAGGGTCTGTTATGAAAGTAGTAGGACTCATTTTATTTTGTAAAATTTATTCATGATAATAGTACAAATGATTAGAATTTTTCAAATTAGCACCGTTCCGCCCCTACACCCTGCTGCCAATGAGTTTTCCAGTTTTCGTACGCCTCCGGGAACGCCTCGACCGGAATGCTGTTTAGCTTCCTCGTCGTGACCTTTTGAAACACCTCTACCGATCCGTGATGTTTCCCCTTGAGCGTCGATTTTATTCTCTGGAATAGAAAAACGTCTGGCGGGGCAAAGTCTGGGCTGTAGGGGCCCTGAGGTAGCGTTGCCGCCTTGTGCTGGGCAAAAAATCGGGGTCCTCATTCACATGATGAAGGAGATCCTGGCAGATCGCTTTCCGGTTGGCCTTTTGCTCCTCTGGCAACACTCCCGCACCAACTTCGCGAACACTTTCCACATGGCTAAGTTTTCGGTCATGATCTCAAAAACTTGGGTTTGAGGAATGCTCATGTCATCAGCAATCATTCTGATACTCATACTGCGATCACAGCTCAGTAAATGTTTCACTGGCTACACATTTTCGTTGGTCTTGCTGGTTGAAGGGCGTCCGGGACGGTCGACGTCTTCCAATCTTTCCTGACTTTCTCGGAACCGCTTGTTCCCCACAAAAAACACCTGATCTAGCCATGGCAGCGTCACCGTAGGCCCCCTTAATCATGTCGTGAATGTCTTTGCCCACTTTACCAAGATTTACACAAAATTTTATCGCGTATCGCTGATCCAGTAAACGCTCCATGATTTTGCGTGACGAGACGTTTCGACAAGGGTTCACAGTACAAGTGACCAGGGCCCGTATTACGGAACTTTGTCAAAAATCTGTCAAAACTTATTGACAGTGACGTCAAAATGACGAAACGATGTGACGTCGACGCCTGACGCAAAATTGACGCAACGAGGAATCAGCCAGTTACAGCAGAGCGGCGCCCCGAAGCATTTGCCTGCACGACGAGGGACCGTCTGCTAAATTTTTGCTAAAAGACTAAAGAAATGCACAGCGATAAAAATAATTATTATTTTATTTTGCCCAAAAAATGATGTTTAAAGCTAAAAAATTTGAAGAAAAACAAGAAGTGCAAGAACTTAGGCTATTAAATTTCCTGGTGGGTAACTTTTGCTGCCGCGGGGGTGCGCAGATGGCGGTAAAACGTCAACAAGCCGCTTTGCACGGAAACAGCTGTTCCACGCCTTGATACTGTTTTCTTACGCGGCGTCGAAAATCAAGGTACTGTGCGATTGATCTAAGTGCGGAAAAATCTACGAAGCCAGCTTGTTAAGGTCTGTGTTGTTCGGTTTTTACGATCGATGACAAAAGTGTCAAAGCGTGAAGCGTTGTATGTGATGTGGGGTCGTCTGTTCCTTTTTCCTCGACCGGTAAACAGCAGAAGACGACCAAGAAGTGCGATTTTCAGGAGAAAATAAAGTTCTTTGCCAGCATAAGCATGTTTTATTTGTATGTAGCTGTGGCACAGAGGTGTCGTCGGCTGCCGAAGCTTGCATGAAAGCCGCCGGTCGCAAATAACCGCTGTGCACACAAAACCCGCTGCTGCACCGACAGCGCACTCGCGCGCACACCTCCCAATTCATCGGCGAGTTCGTCGCACAGCCACGCCGCAGTCTGCTTTCCAGTCGAAAAAGGCGTCGGAACAGCCCGTCCAGCAAGTCAAACGCGTCTTCGTACGCCCTCCTTCGCCGTTGCTCGCGTCGCCGCAGCTGCCTCAGTCTTATAGCGACATACGCCGCCGCCATTTTCTGTCAAAAACTCGAACGGTCCAATATTGACCGCCTCGAAGCCGTCAAAAAAAATCATCAAAATGCGCCTGCATAATTAGGCGTGCAACGTCAGCACTTCTGTCATGTCCGTGACGTAAACGCCAGCCACCCATGACGCAAGAGAGCAACATGGCCGCCGGACACGGCCGACCAATAGGAGCGCGGCTACGGCGGGGCATTTTGACGAGTTTTTGACGCGTTTTTGACAAGTTTTTGATTGAACAGTTCCGTAATACGGGCCCAGCTCTCTTCAACGGCCGAGAGCCGACTGCCGATTTTCCCCAGCATTCCCAATATCCCCTGTTCAGTTGGCTGAACTTTCTGCGGTGCCATCCAGCCTCCAGCACAGTGCATGGAACCGCGGACGCACGACGGACACCGCGGACGCACGGCGCGACGCGCGTCGGTGGCTGCTGCTGTTGCTGGCGGCGCCGTCGCCAAACGCTTGTTCTCTCTCCGGTTTGCCACTTTTTAGCACGAAGTGTTCTGCAGTGAAGGTTTGAACGCCTGCAGTCTTGTTTGTTGCTACTGGACTCTGGACCCCCTCAGTGACAGCCTTTCCTTTTTCTTATAATAAGGAATCTTCGGCGGTGATTGTTCCCGTGGCATACGTGCGTTTCGTATGCACGTGTGCGGGAGGGAAAACGAAGAGGAAGGCGGAGGTTTGGAACGCGGCGAGTTTAGTGCTTTTTGTGTGCGTGCTCGAAACTTCTCCTTTCCTAGCCATTTGATTGGCTCTCATCCTTTCCCCAGTATTTGATTGGTTGCTGTCCCCGCCAAGAGCGGAGACAGAAGGTTTAAAACGGAAAGCTCCCGCTGAAATGGGGCTGATTTTGTGTAATAACGTGTCAGTCATGTTGTAAATAGTTTTCTCCTTGCTTGTTTCTTCTCGTTTATTTTGTGTAAATAAATAGTTAACCTTCTTGTCCCGCCATCGACTAACGTGACTGTTTGCGACTCCGAACCGTCAATTCATCACCATCAAGTGTTTCCTCTCGTCACCACCTGAAGGGGAAACTCAACTGGCGCAGTCGACACAGGATCGCAACGTCTTTCTACTCGAGGCCTTGGGCGGAAGGTGAGAAGATCAGGGGTGGTATTCTCCCGGTGTCGCCTTTTGCGACATGTCGCATTCGCTCTTCGCTGATTGGCTCGAGCCGCGGTGACGCGGCGTGACGACACGGACCCGCCTTCCTGCTACGTCATCATGACGTTGCCCCAATTTACTACGCTTAGTCGAACAACGGAATGCGCTGAAGCGATTCGGGCGGGCGACGGGCTACCGTTAGCATACGAACGCAATCAGCAGTTGCGGCTTTTGCGCCCTTAGCGTGAAAACATGGCGACGTCCTTTCAAGCGAGAGCCGCCCGCTTCAGCCAATTCAGCAGTCCTTGCGATTCCGGTCGGCATGTTTACCGGCAACTACTGGTGTTGTTACTTTTCGCTATGACTTACCTTGCTTCGACGATAAAGTTTAAGCTGCAATTCAGCCTAGTTTTTTAGATACGCTCTGGATTCTGGAGCGCGCAAGCCTAATGGGACCTCCAGCTACACTGCTACCGTCTGCAACTGCCCGAAACGCAGCCGAAACCTAGCACAACCGTCCAGAACGAAATAAAAATAGATTTGGAGCTTTTTCGCGGTGTTTTATAGACTTAAATGAAGTAAAGCGAGTTTATATTAAAGGGATGCTGAAAGGTTTCCCCAAAAAATTGAGTGAAGATATACACTTTACAGTTTTACACCCTCGGAATTCGAATTTCTCATCGAAATTAGGCAAAAGAAAGCGCAAACCTATTTTATTTTGGCGAAAAGTGCCGCAGCAGCCTCGAGCCAGCTCGCGCGCCTCGTTGCCGCCTGTGATTGGCTGGGCGCCTCGTGACGTAAACACTGGCGTTGGCTCGGTGAGCCCGGCTCGGTCGCCGCCGATGTAGTACATGAAGCGCGGCGCGCGGTGTTCCGGTTGTTGGTTTGATGCTTATATCACGATGGAACACATCGAAGATTACCAGGAGGATCTTGGCGTCATCCCCTACATGTACGAACCAATCGCAAAGAGCGAACCGCTCCAAGGAAGCAACGATGCTGGCGCAAGCGGTGCTTTTGGCTTGAACGAAAGCGAAGCGTCAGCATCTCCACGTGTTGGAAATGTCCATTGGTAAGCATACTTTTCTAGCAAAACTTCATTCAGAGATACAATAAATTAATTTTGAAGCGAGCAAATGTAGTATAGCACTGCTCCACGAAATTTTCCTAATGCAATGTAAGCGGGATGCGATCGTCGGCATTCTTGTCTTGCCGCTTGTCGGTGCTGCCGCAAATCCGCTTGTAATCCACACAGACCATTAACAAGCGCAAGAAGTTATCAGGCTCTTTTTGAACGCAAATTTTATGCTGGCATCGCTTCATGGTCGCTGCGTGCCGGCTCGGTTCATAACACACACGAAAGACAGAAGTTCGCGGCGCTTTGCGGCAGAACTCGTCGAGGTGACAAACGTGCGCCTTCCGTTCTGCGTGCCAAGATGGGATCTGGCAGTAAATTGAAATCCTTGTTTAGGCGAGTTGCTTGATACTGCAAGCCCTTGTAGGAATATCTGCATCCGTTTGCGGCCGCCTTGATCGCGCTGTTCTCGATGGCCTCGTGCTGCAACCAAGCAGGCCGAATCGCAAGGCTGGCTGTAGCACACGTGGCGCACAATTATATAATATTATTATTAATGTATGAAGCCATGCTGCACTCGGCAATTTTTTACGACTACATGTGTTATTATAAACGTATTCCTGGCAGAACACTTTACTGGTATTGGCTGCATTAGAACTTGAACACACTTGTCAGCCTTGTCATCACTTTTAGAAAAGTTCGATGGCAGGGTCCTCAGCAACATCTGCCAGTGGCATTCGACTTGTTGCACAGTCCTGATTTGTATTGCCGTTTGGTGTGGATTCTTGACTGCCTGGTGGTGTGCAGCCTCCAGGTGTGATGTCATTTTCCATGCACTCTTCATTTGCACTCTCGTCTGGTGCGCAGTCTTGGTCTTGCAGCAGTTCAGCAAGAAACTGAAAGGCATAAGCCACATGATGTTATTGTTCCAAACAGAACAAAAGTGTGCTTCAGTATGAGTAAAATCTGCTGGTTTATTTCATAAACCATTTTGTTGATTGGCGAGCTCCGTGCGAAGTGAGATCTTTTATTATATACCAGGTGTTCCTTTAGGAGGTCCAAAATTTATTTTAAAAAATGGGTAACTAACCTTGTATTCATTTTATACCTGGGGCTATATTGGGGGATACGGCAGACACTAGTAATAGGCAGAAGGCTTCCATTAGCTCACTAAAATGCATATCTTAATTAAATTTTTATTTTCATATTATGTTGTATTTCATATTATGTTGTATTTGCAGATTTGGAGCACCTCCTGCAAATACTATAGCCAAGCAAAAAATATCACTTTAAAAATCCTGACAGGCAACTTCAAGCGCTAATACAGAATCAGCGGCCGCGTCCGACGTAGATCGCTCAAAAAAAAAGTGTGCGCTTTGGGGCCGGACTGCAAGCGCCATGACTGCGCACATTGGGCGCTGACGAGGCTGCTATCAGCCAGGCCCCAGGCGAAACCAAATTCAAAACGAAACGCCGCGCGCCCGTATACCAGAAACATGTGCAAACAGTTTTCTCGGCGCTCCGACCACGAAGAAAAATGTGCCGCGTACTACTCCCTATGTTCTCGCCACTGAGGGCTACGCATGAATCCTAGAATATCTGAGCTCCAACATAATTGAGTAAAGAGTCTGCATATAACGTCTTTTCACGTGCTCGCTTACCGAACGAAGTTCTCTGCTCACGCGCGGCGCGCAGTCTCTGGTTGTGAGGCGCACTTCGCGTCGCTCCACCTCTTGCAGTATTAATAGCAGTTTAACGATTTTTACTCAGCCAAAAAATTTAGGGCCGAGTTCTGATATGAGTAATGCTGTACGAGATGCATGATACATGCCTGCAAGCATAACAGCTAAGCACTTATTTTGTAAGCTGCAGTTTGCTGCCGTCCTGACATTCTCATTCCAGCGCCGTTCATCTCACTACTAGCGGAAGTCTTGCATCCACGAAATTACGCGCCATACACTACACAGAACACCGGTTCGCGCAGTCAAATTCTCATCAAGTTAATACACAAATTCTTACCTCGAGCTTCCTCCTTTTCGCGAAAGCTGGCCTCGGCGGCGGTGACGAGCTCCTGTGCGCGAAGACAGACGGTATTGCGCTGGGTTTCAGTCCAGCTGACTTTGTTGACAGGCCCAATGAACGCATTATCGACAGGCTATGGTTATAATCTTCATCACGAAAGTGGTCAGAGCATAGCACTGTAGTCTTTGAGGGTTTGAAATCCCTTCGCTTCACAGCAGCGACCCACCTCGCGGAAAGCTTCTTATTTTGCGGGAAATTATGAAAGACCACATCGTCGCGGCCGCCGGTGTTAGTGCAGCCGAAGGCTGCGCAGACACCGGCATGATGGTCCACCGCTTCACTCGATGCTGCCCACGTTTCTGTACGTCACCACAAACATAAAAAAGCACAAATACAGGAACACACGGCAGATCGAAGCAGCTTACGATGGCACGCACGCAGAAACAAGCACGGTCGCGGAGGCTGCGTGGCGACGGAACACCAATGTTTACGTCACCACCCCACGGTTTCCGGTTTCGGCTCGCATCGTCAGGGTCATCAGCAGCGCTCGGCGGACAGCGGGGGGCGGAGCTACCGCGCAATTTTAAACGGCGATTACGTCGCTCCTAAGTGATTAATCTGCAAAAAAATTTCACCCGCATGATTTTTAAGGTTCCCACATCCATACGTGAGCAACTTAATGAATTCGAAAATCTCTTCAGCTTCCCTTTAAATTTGCAAATGTTTTTTGAACATTAGACGTCATGTGATGGCAAATATTCTTGCTATAAAAGATACGAAACTACTGCTGCTAGTGAATCAGCAGTGGTAAATTGTCGCTTCTCGGAGTGAATGAATGCACCGCAGACGATAGTGCCGGCGCCTTTTTCCGTTTCTTCGAGCATCTGTAAGCACTTTTTTAGGCCCCGCCCATATGCGACATGTCGCAAAAGGCGACACCGGCAGAATACCACCCCAAGTCGGTGGACAAGCTGCAGAGTGGTAGCTCGTCCTAAAGGAGGAAACGCGAAGCTGCGTCGAGAAACAGACGAGAGACGCAGGCCAGGACGCCTTCCTTGAGAGCGTCCCGGTGGCTAAACGGCCCGAACGCAGGTCGAGTTCGAGAGGACGCCGGAAGCTCAAGTCAGCGAGGAGCTGAAGGAGCTGGGCGAAGACAAGTCTTCGAGGGTTCGAGACAGCAAGCTGCTGAAAGGAACCAGGCGTCCACGTCGAAAGGTTCAGAGCAAGAACCAGGCGACCACGCGAAGCGTGTTCCAATATCGTAAGCTGCTGTGGGACGCACCCGTGTGCGTCTACCTTCCCGGGAGTCCGCTGTCATCAAGCTGAGTGCGACAGCAGTGCGATCGACGGAGCATCGAGAGAGGTAGGGCACCTTTCTGCTTTCTCCGAAGTTGCCATGTCTGTATAGTGATTGTAAGCTATAGGTAGATGCAATGACTGATACAGTGATGGACGCCGCAGGGAATGGTCTAGAGGCTAACAGGCAACCTGCGTCAGCAGAGCAAGTGCCAGCGACAGAACAGGCACTAGGAAATATGACACAAGCGTTGCTTGTAGAAAAGGACCATAAGGTTCAATTGTGTGAAATTGAAAAGTTAAAGCTCCAAATTCAGCTGGAAAAAATAAAACTGACTTAAATGCAACTTCAGTCAGTAGCGGATGCGCAACATGGACAGAGGTCAGTCGCAAAGCTGGGCGATTATGGTTGGTTGGTGTTGTGTCCCCTTATTGCTTTTGTGTGTGTGCGCCCCCTCCTAACGACCACTCGCATTCCCCTCCTAACGACAGTTCGCATCCTCCTCCTAACGACCACTCAATCCCCCTCCTAACGACCGCTTGCCCTTCGTCGCACGCTGTCGCCAGAGGCCCCCCCACGGTGCGCCCCCGCACCCTCCTCCTGTTCTGGGAAGCCACTCCCTTCCGTGGACGCTTCTCAGCTCCCTCCTTTCTTCGGGCGGCCAGTTCGGCTCCTGCCTCGGTCGACGCTGGTCGCACCCTCATCGGCTCTAAATAAACGAAGTCTAAAAGTACCGTGTGCGTCTTTCGCTGCATTCAACACAGCGACCGGACACGACAGTGGCGACGAGAAAGTGGATTCGACCCGCGCTACGCAACGCTATTGACAAGCCATGGCTACGCGAGGGTTTCCCAATCAGATACCAGAGTTCAACGGCTCATCGTGGTCATCGTGGGTTGGACGCCTTCAGTTCTACTTTGAAGCTAACAACATCACAGACCCAGCCTTGAAGAGGGCCAACCTGCTGACGCTGTGCGGGGAGCAGACCTACGATACTGTCTGCGCCCTTATTCAGCCAAACACACCAGCGGCAGTGTCTTACGACGACATCGTAAAAGCGCTGCAAAAGCACTACGACCCAAGGCCATCCGAGGTCTACAGCCGGGCTCGCTTCCAACGACGAGATCAACTGGGAGGAGAAACAGTGAGCGCCTACGTAGCAGCGCTCAAGAAGCTCGCTGCCGACTGCAATTTTGGAACGCTGTCGACAACAGCTACCGGGCAGGAAATGGACGCAGCTTCTTCTGCTAACACCACCATGCTTCCCTTGGACGTGATGTTACGCGACAGATTTGTGTGCGGACTGAGTGACGAGTCACTGCAGCAGCGCCTGTTCGCTGAGAAGGACCTCACATTCAGCAAAGCTTACGACATCGCCGTTCGAGCGGAGAGCGCCGGTCACCAGCAGAGAGGGATTCGCCGGAACACCGAGCCGGTACACCAGACAAGCAACCAGGTGCGCAAGCCTTCTGTTGTTGTAAAATCGGTCAAAAAGGCACAACGCTGCTGGCGGTGTGACGACCAACACAACCCCCAGGGATGTCGATTCCAGTCAGCCACGTGTAATTTTTGCCACAAGCGAGGGCATATCGAAAGAGCATGCATTACGAAACGGAGACTTGCCAAGATAAAGTCACCTTCCCAGCCTAATCACAGCGTCAACGCCTCAGAGAATACGCCGCTATCTGATCTCCATGGAACAACATCAGCAACACCATCTGTGTTGTACGACCTGAACACCATGAATCTCGGCACGCGACCGAAGATTTTTACAGAAGTAAGCGTACATCACCAGCTGATTAAGTTCGAGGTGGACTCCGGCGCAGCCTGTACTCTGATCAGTGAGGACACGTTCCGAACTTCATGGCCATCTGACGCACCCGCCCTGCAACAAGACGACACGCACCTGCGAACGTGGTCAGGACAGAATCTGCCACTATTGGGCTCTGCCAACGTGCAGGTTAACTACAACGGCCAGACCCATACGCTACCTCTGCTTGTTGTGAAGGGCACAGGATCAAGCCTTCTAGGGAGAAACTGGTTTTCTCCACTAGGCGTGATGATATGCGGCATACACCAGACGCCGAGCCAGAACATGGTTGAGCAACTGCAAGAGAAATACGAAAGAGTATTCTCGGAAGAGATTCCAGGAAACGAAGGGCCCCCGGTCACACTGGAGTTGTTGGACAACGCGCAACCCAAATTTCTGAAGGCCAGGCCGGTGCCGTTTGCTCTCCGAGATTCAGTTGAAAAAGAGTTGGACAAACTGGAGCAGCAAGGTGTCATCGAGCCGACGCAGCATTGCATCAAACTCTCAGCGCACGACTACGCTCTGGTCTACCGCAATGGGAGTAAACATCAAAACGCCGATGCGCTAAGCCGTCTGCCACTAGACGCAACTGTTGACGAATCATTTCCACCAGGAGACGTTCTGATGTTCGAAGCACTGCCAGAACCTCCGCTTACAGCAGGCACAGTTGCAGCATCTACGCAGAAGTGCGCAGCTCTCCGGCTAGTTTACACAGCTGTTCAACAAGGCAACGTGCATAAACTCAAAGGGGACAACTTCGACGCTTACCGCAGGCGAGCTACAGAGTTGAGCACCCATCGCGGCTGCATCATATTTGGGTCCCGAGTTGTGATGCCGAGAGAACTACGCGCACAAGCTATGTCTCTCATCCGCGCCGGACATCGGGGCATCGTTGCAATGAAAAAGTGTGCCAGAAGCTACATGTGGTGGCCTGGCATTGACAACGACATCGAAACAGTGGTGCGAGAATGCAAGCCTTGCCAGAGCAGCCGGAGCGCCCCGCCGAAAGCTCCTGTCCCAGTATGGGAAAAGCCAGACACACCATGGCACACACTGCACATTGATTTTGCAGGACCAATTGAGGGCTGCACTTTCCTTGTGGTCGTAGATGCCTACACAAAGTGGCTTGAGATAAGGCAAATGGGACAGACGACTTCGGCAGCAGTCATTGACAACCTCCGATCACTATTTGCAACGTTCGGCCTGCCACGCAAGGTAGTATCGGACAACGGAACACCGTTTGTGTCTGCGGAGATCCTCAAGTTTTATCGCGACAACGGGATCTCATCAGTTACATCGGCCCCCTACCACCCAGCGACAAACGGACAAGCCGAGCGCTACGTAGCCGAGCTAAAACGCGCCCTTGAAAGAGATCAGACAGGCTCGCTGCAGCGCCGCCTTGCGCGCTTTCTCTTCAAGCAGCACACGACGGTTCAGAGCACAACAGGCGAGACCCCCTCGAAAATGATGTTCGAGCGTGAAATGCGAACCCAGCTCACAGCCATCCTCCCCGAGCCAAAGGCAGAGACGTTCCGGGAAGAAAAAGCAATTCCGCGCTGCGGCACGCTTAATGAGGGGCAGCGCGTCCTCGCCCGACAGTTTCTGAAAAAGCCACGCTGGGAGGAAGCTACAATTGTCAGACGCATAGGCCTGCGCTCTTGGCTCGTCAACATACATGGCACAGTAGCACGCCGACATCTCAACCAGCTGCGTAGATTTACGACGCCGTCTGAGAGCTGTCCGCCAGCGGAGAGAACACGTGCACGATCTTCCCACATAGCCTGGCACCTCTTCCCGGAAGAAGAGACTTCGCCCAGGACAGACCCAGGAGACACAGCGAACAACAGCCAGCCTACAAGTGTTTCTCCCCCGAGCGCACAAAGCCAGCGCGCCTCCACGCGTGAGCGCCGACCCCCTGCACGATACCAGGCAACTTTCTAAGGGGGAAGGAAGTGTTGTGTCCCCTTATTGCTTTTGTGTGTGTGCGCCCCCTCCTAACGACCACTCGCATTCCCCTCCTAACGACAGTTCGCATCCTCCTCCTAACGACCACTCAATCCCCCTCCTAACGACCGCTTGCCCTTCGTCGCACGCTGTCGCCAGAGGCCCCCCCACGGTGCGCCCCCGCACCCTCCTCCTGTTCTGGGAAGCCACTCCCTTCCGTGGACGCTTCTCAGCTCCCTCCTTTCTTCGGGCGGCCAGTTCGGCTCCTGCCTCGGTCGACGCTGGTCGCACCCTCATCGGCTCTAAATAAACGAAGTCTAAAAGTACCGTGTGCGTCTTTCGCTGCATTCAACACAGCGACCGGACACGACAGTTGGTTTATGGGGTTTAACGTCCCAAAGCGACTAAGGCTATGAGAGACGCCGTAGTGGAGGGCTCCGGAAATTTCGACCACCTGGGGTTCTTTAACGTGCACTGACATCGCACAGTACACGGGCCTCTAGAATTTCTCCTCCAAAGAAATTCCAGCCGCCGCGGCCGGGATCGAACCCGCGTCTTTCGGGACAGCAGCCGAGCACCATAGCCACTGAGCCACCGCGGCGGCTGGGCGATTATGCAAAAGAATTGAAAGCAGTGCTGGCGCCTATGCCAGAAAAAGATCCAATGGTGCCCGCATGGTTCAAGAGTGTTGACACAATGATGGAGGCCCTTAAAATTCCAGAAGAAATTCGTGGGGCTATTCTGTTGCCATTTCTGACTGAGAAAATGAGGGCGTTTGTAGCCAGCGAATCAGATGGGAGGGTCATGCCATGTAAGAAGCTTAAGGAGAGAGTTTTAAAAGAGCTCCGAATGACTCCCCTGTTGAAAATTCCAGCAAAAGTCACGTTGGAGAAAACGGTGGGCCGAATGGAAGTGTTGGTTTCCAAGTTGGAGAAAACGGTGGGCTGATTGGAAGTGTTGGTTTCCATGTTGGGTGCTGGTGGCGCGAATGGGAGAGATGCTGGATGCACTAATGGCGACTTTGGGCCACCCTGGATTGAGTGGAAATTGTGGTGGCTGCACTGGCACTTTCAGTAAACAATATTGGGCTGAATGGAAACCACGCTGGACACTTCAGTGAACACGATGGGACGGGATGGGCTTGGTGGTATCCATCGTGATTATCTCGGTGGGCCTGGCAGGCAACACTGGACTATGTGTAAACCACGGTGGGAGCCTATGGATGTGTGCAGTCGCGAGCAAAAAATTTAGCACAGATCACTGGCGATCAGAATTAGTATATCTCACCACGCGGCGCTGCGGTACGCAGAACTGCCTAACGGGCCGTTTCCATGTTTGCAGCCTAGGGGGGGGGGGGGAGACAGCAGGAAGTAAGCTTTATCAAGCGTGCACCGCCCGAGCGTTGAAGTGCCGACCCTACGTGACTGTGCTTGCGGAATTTATTTTGGCTCGGTTATCATGAGCAAAGATGGCTTCTTTTTATTACTGTTTTTTTTATGTCCGCGATGGTTTGTCAAAAGGAACTCGCGGGAACAATAGATGATAGCGCTGCTTTTAGTCAGCAATTTTGCTGTCCGTGGCAGTCCGCAGTAATTTTACTGTCCGTGGCAGACCCCCTTAATACTGTAGAATGGGAACGGCCCGGCACTCCCGTTATCAGCCTCTCCGCCACCCGCAGTGCCAGGCGTTGTCATTCCGGCACTCTGGTGTTCCGTCATGTGTGCTAATCTTTTTTACCCACGACTGTACCTACTTGTTTGGCATGGCACAAACCATGGCTGCATTTGAATGGCCGATGCTGGGCAGCAGATACTGCATGCATGTGCCTATATGGTTGACAAAATGAAACTCAGCAATGCACTAACAATCTCAGTGGGTCAAATCCATCAAACGTACAGTCTTTGTCAAAAGTAACCAGGCTGCATGGTTTGCTTCTAGCTCGTACAGTGGATCCCTCACAGCTTCCCTAAAGCTGGAATGGTAGCTAAAGGTAAGGACTGAGGGTCTTATTACCTTCCAACACGTTTTGATCCTTAGGAATAACACAAGGGCTCCACTATACAAGCTAGAAGCAAACCATACAGCCTGGTTACTTTTGACAAAGACTGTACACTTGGCACTTTATGCTGTTAGAATAAAAACTGCAAGACAAATTTCTCTTTTTTACACGTGCATTTGTTGACTTGACAGTTTCAGAAAATTTTTTTAAAAAGTGACGACTTATATACTTGGGCTTATATTATCATTAGCAAAATATTGGAGAAAAAGTTTAACTTCATTGTTCACAAAATAATAAATTGCAGGTTTGCAGAGCCCTGCATGCCTGAATCCGAACACTCAATTTCATTCAGAAAATTTTATTGAGCGTGCATTTCAAGACATTACTAATTCAATTAACAAATTGTTAACCACATAGCTGGCCACACAGCTTCTTTGTAGAAGGGTTACGAATACAAATATATACACAGAATATTTCGACAAGGCTGCACTCTTATACATGCACCTTGGTACACAATTACCAGTACAACACTGTTTTTCAAGATAGAAATGCAGATATATATAAACACAATATGAGGATATAAATTACAAAGCATATTTCATACTAAGAATTGATTTGGTTTTCATGTTGGATGAGAGAACTCCACTATAAAAAATGCACACCTTCACTGTAGTCTCAAGAAAGCATATACCATGGAGGTTGTTCTCTCGACGCGCGTTTCAACGCTGCCGCCTCTCACGTCGTGCTGCCGATCAAACAGCATCACCATGTTTTTACGACAACCTACTCTCTACGACTGCTACGTTGGGTACTTTGTTAGCCTTGCTGATCTCCCATCAATATAAAAAAAACTTCCCCACACAAACAGAAATCGGCATGTAATTTCGTGAATGAGCAAAGCAGCAAGCGATACTGCCGTGAGAACTCATGCATTTTTCAACCGCAGCGCAAGCAACAGGTCGTTAATTCGCGCGTTTCTACCAGTGGTAATTGCTCGCAATCGCTGCAATTTCTGTGGATGCCGATACGGCTGAATACGCAATAAAAATACCAAAAATAAAATAAAAAGTAGGATACAAGCTTTTTCACAACGAAACCGAAACAGAAACTGGTTGTCACCGCCAGGTGGCTGCCGGTAGCTGTTTTTCTGTATAACCCTCATGGCGGTTCGGGTGCTGCGTCGCGTGCGTCGCGCTTCGGTGCTTGCTACAATTCGCTACTTGGATTGTGAGCCGTCGTGAACTGTGTTGTGGTTTGCGTGTGTTTCTTCTTGCACAAGGGTGCACAATCGCGCAGTGCTGTCTACGTAGCCTATTCGAGGCAAAGTGTCATTTTTCTGGTCTCTCTAACTTTTCAGTCTGTGCGCTTCTTTGTGTAGTCCAGGATGGGTGTCCAGGCACAAAGACGCGCGGGCAGTGTCGCGGTGGAAATGTTCCAAATAAGGCCTGGAATATTTTCTTCTGTGTGACTACGTGGTAGAGAGCGCCGGCTACGTAGCACTCGTGCTGAACTCTCACTGGTTGGTGTAGTGCCCGTGACACGAAGGCAAACAGCGTTCTGCACGACTACGCAATCATCTGAAAAGGTAAGCAGTACTCGTGCATTATCCGAAGCATATAATGCTGGAACGGTGACCTGTCGTGCTGCTGCAGTATTCGCGTTTTTGAGGCGCTTTTGTTGTCGCCGCGGTGAGTTGCTCTGCCAAGAATTGCCGCTGTCGGTACTTGTTTTGGCAAACGGGATGCGACCGTGCGTGCGCTAGCTTTGCATGATTTTGGTATGCGCATGTTTGCGCGTTTTGTTTCTTGTTGAGCACAGATTTGTACTCGTATATGCCTCGTTCTACGCGTTTCTGCCCATGCTTGTTCACACCACCGCGCACGTTTCAAGGACCGGCACTTTGGCTGTGCGTAAAATGTATGATTGTCTTTCAAGATAGCGTTAGCACTTTGAGGGGGATTGAAACACTTTTTATTCGCCGCGGTTTTTGCTTGGCCCTAGACTGTTGAACCTTAGGTCGTGGGATCGATCCTGATGGCAGTAGCCGCATTTCGATTTAGGTGAAATGAAAAAAAGAATGCCCCTGTGCTGTGCGATGTCAGCTCACGTTAAGAAATTCTAGGTGGTCTAAATTAATCCGGAACCCTCCTATACGATCAGTGCCCATTTTCCGCATCTGAATTCAAACCCCACTATAAAGAAAGCACTGTCTCAGGTTGCAGTTACCAACGAAAGTTAATTTCCGGCCGTGAGGATCTAGTTTTTAGATAAGTATGCGAAGATATTTTTTTTTATGATACCGATAGCGTTTCTGGCTACCCAGAGTATAGGATCTTGCATTTCGATCACTCTGCTGTTTGAAAATTGGTTTCTAAGGAAAACAAGTGACGCAATAATTGTCTCAGTTATTACGATGTTTACGCTTTCGAACGCAGATTTGTTTTGCTCATAGGAAGATTCCTTTACTAGTGCTAGGGGAACTGATGCATTTTAAACAGGGTAGTTTTCCTTTGTATTGAGGCGTATACTTGGGCAAGTATATTTTTCCTGATCTTTTTACATTCATGTGATATTCACTGTTGGACCGAGTTCGCATGCTTGTTTTTGTACTCCTGTCATAATGATAATGGGAAATTGGTATCCGCAGGAGGCACATCTGTCTTCCAGTCCGAGTCAATGGCATGGATTTTGTGGCCACCAGATGAAGTCAAAAGCTGTGTTGTAAGTTGTTACTGCATTGTGCTTTGTGTTTTTGGTTGCCATGAAATGTTCTCTTACTTTCATTGCTCTGTTCCTTAATGCTACTGCTTGGACCAGTTTGGATAGCTCTGGCCTGATATGTTTACATGTTTATATGAGTAATATTAGTTGGCTGTCAGAATGGGCCGGTTGCAGGCCATTTGAAGTTTTACATTCAATATTGCTCGTGTTTTAATTGTTGCATTCTATGCATGAAGTGCGAAATGTCTGCATGTTTTTGGCTGCATTATGTGATACTTTTTTTTTTTTTTTTTTTTTTTTTTTTTTGTGGGGTTTAACGTCCCAAAGCGACTAAGGCTATGAGAGACGCCGTAGTGAAGGGCTCCGGAAATTTCGACCACCTGGGGTTCTTTAACGTGCACTGACATCGCACAGCACACGGGCCTCTAGAATTTCTCCTCCAAAGAAATTCTAGCCGCCGCGGCCGGGATCGAACCCGCGTCTTTTGGGCCAGCAGCCGAGCACCATAGCCACTCAGCCACCGCGGTGGCGTCATTATGTGATACTATTTGACTACGAATATTAACATTATGATGCATGTGTGTTAACTTAAATATGTGTTTTTATGCCACTCATCGCTGGTCACAGATGTAAAAGAAAAAGTGCACACATGAGAACTGGTTTCATTACTGCTGCCTTGTTTTTGCTAAGCATGGAGAGCTGAGCTAATTGGTTCTGGGTAGAATTATGAGACATCATTCCAGTGTACAAAAACACATGAACGAAGAGAGTAGACTCCATAGACCCCAGACTTCAACTGAGGTTGATTCCACAACATGAGCTTTTTACATGCAAAGTGGTACTAGTGACCCCTATGGCTGAAAAGTGTTTCCTCGACCAGGTAACAATTATTCAAGGTTGCAAAAACAAAAACATAGGCGTAAGGTTAGCTTGTCACTCAAGTTGAATGCATTGGCGTGACTAAACATTGCCTACCTGGCTGACCCAACACACATTTGCATTGAGATAATCTATTTCTTTTTCTGCCTGCCTGCTCCAGTCGCCTTACTTCGGCATTGACGCTCTCACGACTCTGTGACAGCATCAATGCGCAAGTAAGGAGACTGGAGCAGGCTGTTTTCACAGGAGAAATTGTAGCCTTAGTGGTAGAAAGCTAGGTTCGAGAGATGAAGTGTGCTGGGCAGAGCAAGCCGGAAGACAACGCACATTCGCAACAGTGACCTGTCATTGTGCCCTATTGCCATCAGGTGTCACACCGCCTCAAGAAGGCCAGTGACAAACACGATGTACATGTATTTTCAGCTTGGGAAAGCTGGGATGCATGTGCCACCTGATAAATGACGTTACGAAAAAGCCTGCCTACAAAACTAAGCACACCAAACCCCTCGTTAAACATGAGGTTGACATGGTGTACAGCATCCTCCTTGCCTGTGGCAAACATTACATTAGACAGACGAGGCTTGCATCAATGAACGCTTGCTTGAACATTGCAGGACAGCTGATTCATTAAGTGGCAGAGGTCATTTAGCTTAGCACATTCGCCTTTGCTCGCACAAGCGAGCATGCAAGGCGTTTTTGAAAGAAACACATGCCTTGTGCAAGTTTAGCACTTGAAAGGGCTGGGAAATTTTTTAAGCCTTTTGTATCTCTGCTGAAAAAGAGAATTACGTCAGCAGCCCATCTGCAGCGCTCCATAAAAAGAAATAGATTATCTGGAGGCAAATATGTTTGTTGGGTCAGCCAGGTAGGTGATGCATAGGCGTGCCGATGGGTTGAATGTGAGTGGCAAGGTACCTTTACCCCTATGTTTTTTTGTGTTTTGGTTTTTGCCGTCCTGAATAATTGTTATCTGGTGGCGGAAATACTTTTGAGCCCCAGGGATCATTAGTACCCCTTTGCACATAAAAAGCCTGTGTTGTGGAATAAACCTCAGTTGAAATATGATGTCCATGGAGTCTACTCTCTTCATCCGTGTGATTTTGTGTGCCGGAATGATGTCTCATAATTCTCCCTTGTTTTCAGTGAATAAGGAGGGCTTCTGGTGTCTCTTTTTTTGTATGTGATGGTTATAACAAAGTGGCTACCCATAAACTGTCATTTTGGGCTTAATTGAAGGATCCTTGGGAATTTGTGTGACAGCATATTCCATGGGCACTTTCTTGAGAAAAATCAGTTATTTGTTACCCATTTCACTGCATTAACCATTGCTTCGCATCATGTCTCGAAAGTCATTGATGAGCACAAGCTTTCGAGTACCTAAGGGCTGTGTGAGAATCCTTCTGACATACTTTAAACTACTGAGGATATCTGAAGACAGATTTTACCAATAATTGTTAGCCAATCCAAACCTCTTGGTTCTATCCCTGACAACCTGAAGCTGACCTGTCCATAATTAAGGCTGGAAACCGTTCTGATCCCCAAACTGTTTTCCTATTTTATTGATGTGCATTTTGCATGAACTGTTAGAGCACGAAATGAGTCCGCATATTACTTGCCACCATAATTCAAACTAATATTTCTATACCAGTCATCACGGCTCCCATTCTCTTTACTCATGTGCAATCCAACGTTTTGAATTCACAACAGATTTTCACCCAAATTTAGATTCTTTATTTTAGGCAAGTGTCATCAACTTGAATTTCTCCAAAGCTTTTCATGTTTGTCATTATAACCTTTTAGCTACACTCTCATACTTGAGCTTTCATTCTTTGATATTAGTGTAGATTCATTGCTTCCTGTTCTACGGCTGGCCTTAAAAAACTATTGTACTTCTTGTCTTATGAAGCCCAGCACATCAATATGCAAAATCATAAGGCGTCCCTCATCCTGAGTCACTTTGGGATGTTAAACCCCCATAAACCAAACCAAGCACATTACTAAAGTACATTAATATTAGCCATTCAATAACAGTCTTTGTCTTTATGTCCCAACCTTGTATTTATGACTGCATTATTCAGAAGGATGCCCCAACTATCTCAGCTACTCTGACTGTATTGACTTTTGCAAGATGGATGAATGGGCTTGTTTGTAATTCATCGTGTCAAAACAGCGCAAAGAAGAGAAAGATGAGGAAGGAATGCGATGCTGCGAGTGCTGACTTTCAAGCAGGTTTATTGGAAAGCACATCAAAATATATACATTGTGGCCTAAAAAAAGAATGAAGAAAGGGCGCCTTGTAACATTCACTTTGGATCTGTCAAAAACAAAACGAAAGTTGAATATGAAGCATTTAAGAGCATGAACTCTTTCTTAGGGAGCGATAAAGAAGGTGTGTTAACACATTGATTGCGTTTTTTCTAAAATTTCAGTGGCCTCGATCATCTCATGCACAAACTTTTCTGTGTCTGTCTAGCACAATGCAGCACAAGAAATTACGCCTCACAGCAATCAGGATGTGGCAAACGATCGCAGTCGCGACAGTGAAACATCAGATTCCCCCTGCTAGCTTTGTTCACATCGTAACGGTGGTCTTTTGACCTCTCATTGGCACCTCTGCTAGTTTCTTGCTGAAGTTGATACATTAGCCAGATGGTTCAACTTTAGATTATTACATAGTTTCTTGGCTCTGGACATTGCTATTAACAAATCAGCTGCTGTGTGACACTTGAACTCAGAATTAACTGCCTCCGTTGCCTTGGACAGAAAGACGCCTTTAGACATGACCACAAAACCACCTTCTTTATCAGCAGTTGAATGCGATAGGGCCCAACGTCTTAAACCCGTTACAGTTCAGCCTGCGGGCAAGTTCCTGGCATGGTTAAAACCACGACACCCCATCAACCAACGCCCCCTGAAACACACCTGTCACGCTCAGGTCCAGGCACAGGAAGGCAAGACGTCAAAGTATGGCAAACAGCTCCAGAATAGTCCTCTTCGAAGGAACAATGGCAAATTTTGGCCCGTATATGCTTCAAGCAGCAGACGAGGCAGCAGCTCAGTGTCGACATTGTGCACCTTGTTTTCAGACACTCGTGCCTTGGCTTCTCTGCTCCGGGCTAGTGAGCGCAAAGTGGCTGCAAAGTGGCATTCCAGATGGCTTTCACCTGGTCAACGGTGCGTGACACCGTCAACCAGCCACTCCCTGGCTTGTTTTCAGGCACAAGAGTTTGACAACAAGCTGCACACCTTCAGCTTTGAGTCGCTGCCTCGTCTGGTCCTTGAAGTGCTTATGGACCAAAATTTTCCGTTCCTCCGAAGAGAACTATTGTGGAGATGCTTGCCATGGTTTGACGAGTTGCCTTTTCCACGCCCAGACCTGAGTGTGACAGGTGTGTTTCGGGATGTTTTGATGCAGTGTCACGGTTTGAACCCTCTTTAGGAACTTGCCCACAGGCCGAACTGTGTCGTATTTAAGAGGGTGGGCCCTCTTGCTTTCAACTGCTGATAAACGCTGGTTTTGTGGTCGTATCGAAAGGCGCCTTTCAGTCCAAGGCCACAGATGCAGCGTATTCTGAATTTGAGTGCCACTTACTATCTGATTTGTTAAAAGCAAAGTCCAGTGCCAAGAAACATTAAAAATCTAGAGTTTAACCATCAGGCTAATGCCATCAACTTCAGTAAGAAAAATTGTCCAGCTATCTTCTTTACCGCAAAGACCCATAAAGGTGACTGCTCCTTGAGGGTTGTAGTTTAAGAGAATGGAACCTGTCAGAAAGAAATCGCCTTCTCTTTGCGACATAAAATTAAGTTGCTGAGCATTGATGACTCCTCTCGTGTAAGATCTGCAGAGAAAGTAACGCAGTTTCTACACAATAACTCTCGCACCAGTTTCATGGGGTGCTATGTTGACATCAAGGATTTATATTACGCCATCCCTCAATCAGGATCAATAATTTGTTGAATTCATTAACCGAAATGGAGCAGTGGCATTCCAAACGTCTCAGGCGTTTTGGTGAATAATTTTGTCGCACTTTTAAGCTCATACCTTCAGTCCACCTTTATTACATTTCAGAATAGCTTGTTTTTGCAAAAAAAACTGTATTAGCGCTGCTGTTACGTGGCTTATTGCAGGATCTCCAATCCTGACGAAGCATTGTCGAAGGTGAGAGAGGAGTTCAGTCAAAGCCTCAGTCCACTTTGAATCACCAATGAAATTATAGAGGATATGTCATCACATTTATTGGATCTCAATCTTGGGTGGCTACACTTGTTGGGCTTACGAGCCAAGGGAAAACAAGCTACTTTTACCAGTTTCTTCGGTTCAGTCTAAGCTGGTCAAGAGGTGTCACTAACCTTTGCTTCAAAAATTCCTTATTGAAATCCTGTTTGATTGCCATGGCATCCAGTTTTGCCCAGCTCATATGCCGTTTGTCCTTTACTGGATATTCAGAACCTTTGTCAGTGTCTTTAGCCGATTGCTTTAAGCAGAAGTTGAAACATTCCTTTTGTGCCCCCGTCGAGACTAACTCCCAAAAGGAAGTTTGTACGTACCTGTTCCCTACATCCACAATTGATCGCACCGGTTAAATAGGCAGTCGAGTTGGCGTTGATATTGTTTTTCTAACCCTATGAAGTTTTACTACATGTAGTCAACCGAGATTATCCATCAGAGTCTCTTCGTGCACTGCACAGAAGCCCTAGTGTGTTCGAACGCCTTGAAATGCGGCTATGTTTACATTGGGAAAACAGGCAAGTGTGTCACTGAGAGGTTTAAAAGACCACCACGACGATGTGAACAAAGCTTGC